>NW_025317394.1:0-156458 GCF_018873765.1 Telopea speciosissima
GTTTAAAAAAAATGTACGTATGTCGAAATAGGTATCGACTCGAAGGTCACGACCCTGAACATCGCATCCACACATCTAATAAGAGATAATGATACTTTTTAGAAAATCCCCAGCCCAAAAAACTATAGAAATGCCCCCAAATAACCCCAAAGGACCCACCTGTCCGGTTTAAACCGAAAATGTACATATGTCAAAATAGGTACCGATTCGAAGGTCACGACCCTCAACATTGCATCCACATGTCTAATAAGAGATAAAGACACTTTTTAGAAAATACCAAGCCAAAAAAAAATACCGAAATGCCCCCAAATAACCCCAAATGACCCACCCAGTCTGGTTTAAACCGAAAATGAACATATGTCGAAATAGGTATTGATTCGAAGGTCACGACCCTCAACATCACATCCACACGTCTAATAAGAAATAAGGACACTTTTTAGAAAATCCGAAGCCCAAAAAAGTAAAGAAATGCCCCCAAATAACCCCAAACGACCCACCGGGTGTGGGTTAAACCGAAAATGAACATATGTCAAAATAGGTATCGATTCGAAGGTCACGACCCTTAACATCGCATGCACACATCTAATAAAAGATAAGGACACTTTTCAGAAAATATCAAACCTAAAAAAGTACAGAAATGCCGCCAAATAACCCCAAACGAACCACTCAGTCTAGTATAAACCGAAAATGAACATATGCCGAAATAGGTATCGATTCGAAGGTCAAGACCCTCAACATCGTATCCACATGTCTAATAAGAGATAAGGACATTTTTTAGAAAATACCAAACCCAAAAAAATATAGAAATGCCCCCAAATAAACCCAAACGACCCACCCGATTTGGTTTAAATCGAAAAATGTACATATATCGAAATAGGTATCGATCCGAAGGTCACGACCCTCAACATATTATCCACACGTCTAATTAGTAATAAGGACACATTTTAGAAAATACCAAACCCAAAAAAGCACAGAAATGCCTCCAAATAACCCCAAACGACCCACCCAGTCTGGTTTATCGAAAATGAACATATATCAAAATAGGCATCGATTCGAAGGTCACAACCCTCAACATTGCATCCACACGTCTAATTAGAAAAAAGGACACTTTTTAGAAAATCCCAAACCCAAAAAAGTACAGAAATGCCCCTAAATAACCCCAAGCGACCCACCCGGTCTGGTTTAAATAAAAAATGAACATATGCGGAAATAGGTATCGATTCGAAGGTTACGACCCTCAACATCGTATCCACACGTCTAATAAGAGATAAGGACCATTTTTAGAAAATACCAAACCCAAAAAAATACAGAAATGGCTCCAAATAACCCCAAACGACCCACCCGGTCTAGTTTAAACCGAAAATGAACATATGTCGAAATAGGTATCGATTCGGAGGTCACGACCGTCAACTTCGCATCCACACATCTAATTAGGAAAAAGGACACTTTTTAGAAAATCCCAAACTCAAAAAAGTACAGAAATGCCCCTAAATAACCCCAAACGACCCACCCGGTTTGGTTTAAACCGAAAATAAACATATACGAAAATAGGTATCGATTCGAAGTTTACGACCCTCAACATCGGATCCACACGTCTAATAAGAGATAAGGACCATTTTTAAAAAATACCAAACCCAAAAAAATACAGAAATGGCCCCAAATAACCCCAAATGACCCACCCGGTCTAGTTTAAACCGAAAATGAACATATGCCGAAATAGGAATCGATTCGGAGGTCACGACCGTCAACTTCACATCCACACGTCTAATTAGAAAAAAGGACACATTTTAGAAAATCCAAAACCCAAAAAAGTACAGAAATGCCCCTAAATAACCCCAAACGACCCACCCGGTCTGGTTTAAACCGAAAATGAACATATGCGAAAATAGGTATCGATTCGAAGGTTACGGCCCTCAACATCGCATCCACATGTCTAATAAGAGATAAGGACCATTTTTAGAAAATACCAAACCCAAAAAAATACAGAAATGGCCCCAAATAACCCCAAACGACCCACCCGGTCTAGTTTAAACCAAAAATGAACATATGTCGAAATAGGAATCGATTCGGAGGTCATGACTGTCAACTTCGTATCCACACGTCTAATAAGAGATAAGGACACCATTTAGAAAATCCCAAGCCCAAAAAAGTACCGAAATGCACCTAAATAACCCCAAACATCCCACCCGGTCTGGTTTAAATCGAAAATGAACATATGCCAAAATAGGTATCGATTCGAAGGTCATGACCCTCAACATCGCATCCACACGTCTAATAAGAGATAAGAACACTTTTTAGAGAATAAAAAACCAAAAAAAGTACAGAAATGCCCGCAAATAACCCCTAAGACCCTCCTGGTCTGGTTTGAACCCAAAAAGAACATATGTCGAAATATGTATCGATTCGAAGGTCACGACCCTCAACATCGGATCCACACGTCTAATTTGTGATAAGGACACTTTTTAGAAATCCTATACCCAAAAAAGTATAGAAATGCCCTCAAATAACAATAAACGACCCTCCTGGTCTGGTGTATATCGAAAATGAACATATGCCAAAATACGTATCGATTCGAAGGTCACAACCCTCAACATCGCGTCCACACGTCTAATAAGAGATAAGGACACTTTTTAGATAATCTTAGGCCCCAAAAAGTATAGAAATGCCCCCAAACAACCCCAAACGACCCACCTGGTCCAGGTTAAACCGAAAACAAACATATATTGAAATAGGTATAGATACCAAGGTCACGACCCTCAACATCGCATGCACACGTCTAAAAAGAGATAAGGACACTTTTTAGAAAATACCAAACCCAAAAAACTACAGAAATGCCGCCATATAACCAAAAATGACCCACCCGGTCTGGTTTAAATAAACAATGAATATATGTCGAAATAGGTATCGATTCGAAGGTCACGACCCTCAACATAGCATCCACACATATAATTAGAGATAAGGAAACTTTTTAGAAAATACCAAACCCAAAAAAGTACAGAAATGCCCCCAAACGACCCACCCAATCTGGTTTAAACCAAAAATGAACATATGTCGAAATAGGTATCGATTCAAAGGTCACAACCCTCAATATCGCATCCGCACGTCTATTAAGAGATAAGAACACTTTTTAGAAAATCCCAAGCCCAAAAAAGTACAGAAAAGCCCCCAAATAACCCCAAACGACCCACCCGGCCTGGTTTAAACCGAAAATGAACATATATCGAAATAGGTATCGATTCGAAGGTCACGACCCTCAACATCGCATCCACACGTCTAATAATAGATAAGGACACTTTTTAGAAAATCCCAAGCCCAAAAAAGTACAGAAAAGCCCCCAAATAACCCCAAACGACCCACCCGGCCTGGTTTAAACCGAAAATGAACATATGCCAAAATAGGTATCGATTCAATGGACACGACCTTCAACATCGCATCCACACGTCTAATAAGAGATAAGGACACTTTTTATAAATCCTAAATCCAAAAAAATACAGAAATCCCCGCAAATAACCCCTAACAACCCACCCGGTCAGGTTTGAACCAAAAATGAACATATGTCGAAATATGTATCGATTCGAAGGTCACGACCCTCAACATCGCATCCACACGGCTAATTAGCGATAAGTACACATTTTAGAAATCCTCAACCAAAAAAGTACAGAAATGCCCCCAAATAACCCCAAACGTCCCACCGGGTCGGGTTTAAACCGAAAATGAACATATGTCAAGATAGGAATTGATTCAAAGGTCACGACCCTCAACATTGCAAGCACATGTCTAATAAGTGATAAGGACACTTTTTGATAAATACCAAACCCAAAAAAGTACAGAAATGCTGCCAAATAATCCCAAACAGCCCACTCGGTCTGGTGAAAAATGAAAATGAACATATGCAAAAATAGGTATCGATTTGAAGGTCACGACCTTCAACATCGCATCCACACGTCTAATAAGAGATAAGGACACTTATAGAAAATCCCAAGCCCAAAAAAGTATAGAAATGCCCCCAAATAAGCCCAAACGACCCACCCAATCTGGGTTAAACCGAAAATGAACAGATGTAGAAATAGGTATCGATTCGAAGGTCACAACCTTCAACATCGCATGTACACATCTAATAAGAGATACAGACACCTTTTAGAAAATCCCAAGCCAAAAAAATTACAGAAATGCCCCCAAATAACCCCGAACGACCCACCCGGTCTGGTGTAAATAAAAAATGAACATATGTTAAATTAGGTATCAATTCGAAGGTCATGACCCTCAATATCGCATCCACATGTCTAATAAGAGATAAGAACACTTTTTAGAAAATACCAAACCCAAAAAAGCACAGAAATGCCCCAAATAGCCCCAAACCTCCCACCCCGTCTGGTATAAACCTAAAATGAACACATGCCGAAATAGCTATCGATTCGAAGGTTACAACACTCCGCATCGTATCAACACATCTAATAAGAGATAAGGAAAATTTTTAGAAAATACTAAACCCAAAAAAGTGCAAAAATGCCACCAAATAACCCCAAACGACCCACCCGGTCTGGTTTAAATAGAAAATTAACATATGTCGAAATAGGTATCGATTCGAAGCTTACAACCCTCAATATCGAATCCACATGTCTAATAAGAGATAAGAACACTTTTTAGAAAATACCAAACCCAAAAAAGTACAGAAATGCCCCCAAATAACCCCAAAAAACCCACCCGGTTTGGTTTAAATCGAAAATGAACATATGCCGAAATAGATATCGATTCGAAGGTCACGACCCTCAACATCACATCCACATGTCTAATAAGAAATAAGGACATTTTTTAGAAAATACAAAACCCAAAAAACTATAGAAATGCCTCCACATAACCCCAAACGACCCACCCGGTCTGGTTTAAATCGAAAATGAACATATGTCGAAATAGGTATCGATTCGAAAGTCACGACCCTCAACATCGCATCCACACGTGTAATTAATGATAAGGACACTTTTTAGAAAATCCTAAACCCTAAAAAGTACAGAAACGCCCCCAAATAACCCAAAACAACCCACCCGGTCTGGTTTAAACAAAAAATGAACATATGTCGAAATAGGTATCGATTCGAAGGTCACGACCCTCAACATCGCATCCACACGTCTAACAAGAGATAAGGGCAGTTTTTAGAAAATACCAAACCCTAAAAAGTATAGAAATACCCCCAAATAACTTCAAACAACCCACCTGGTCTGGTTTAAACTGAAAATGAACATATGTCGAAATAGGTATCAATTCGAAAGTCACGACCCTCAACATCGCATCCCCATGTCTAATAAGAGTTAAGGACACTTTTTGGAAAATCCCAAGCCCAAAAAAGTACAGAAATGCACCCAAATAACCCAAAACGACCTACCCGGTCTGGTTTAAATTCAAAATGAACATAAGCCAAAATTGGTATCGATTCGAATGCCACAACTCTCAACATCTCTTCCACACGTCTAATAAGAGATAAGGACACTTTTTGGAAAATACCAAACCCAAAAAAGTATAGAAATGCCGTCAAATAACCCCAAATGACCCACATGGTCTGGTTTAAATAAAAAATGAACATATGTCGAAATAGGAATCGATCCGCAGGTGACGACCCTCAACGTCACATCCACACGTCTAATTATTGAAAAGGACACTTTTTAGAAAATCCAAAACCCAAAAAAAGTATAGAAATCCCCCAAACGACCCACCTGGTCTGGTTTAAATCAAAACTGAACATATGCCGAAATAGGTATCGATTCGAAGGTCACGACCCTCAACATCGCATCCACATGTCTAATAAGAGATAATGACACTTTTTAGAAAATACTAAACTAAAAAAATACAGAAATGCCCCCAAATAACCCCAAACGACCCACCCGGTCTGGTTTAAACCAAAAAGGAACATATGTCGAAATAGGAATCGATTCGAAGGTCACGACCCTCAACATCGCATCCACACATCTAATAAGAGATAATGACACTTTTTAGAGAATCTCAAGGCCAAAAAAGTACAAAAATTCCCCTAAATAACCCCAAACAACCCACCCGGTCAGGTTTAATCCAAAAATTAACATATGCCAAAATAGGCATCAATTTGAAGGTCACAATCCTCACCATTGCATCCACACGTCTAGTAAAAGATAAGGATACTGTTTAGAAAATCCCAAGCCCAAAAAAGAAGAGAAATGTCAAAAATAACCCCAAACGACCAACCCGGTCGGGTTTAAATCGAAAATGAACATATGCTGAAATAGGTATCGATGCGAAGGTCACGACCCTCAACATCGTATCCACACGTTTAACAAGAGATAAGGACAGTTTTTAGAAAATACCAAACCCAAAAAAGTATAGAAATAGCCCCAAATAACCCCAAACGTCCCACCCGGTCTAATTTAAACCGAAAATGAAAATATGTCCAAATAGGTATCGATTCGATGGTCACGACCCTCAACATTGCATCCCCACGTCTAATAAGAGATAAGGACACTTTATAGAAAATCCCAAGCCCAAAAAAGTACAGAAATGCCCCCAAATAACCCCAAACAACCTACCCAGTCTGGTCTAAATCGAAAATGAACATATGCCAAAATAGGTATCGACTCGAAGGTCATGACTCTCAACATTACATCCACACGTCTAGTAAGAGATAAGGACACTTTTTTGGAAATACCAAACCCATAAAAGTACAGAAATGCCCCCAAATAAGCCCGAATGACCCACCCTGTCTGATTTAAACCGAAAATGAACATATATCGAAATAAGTGTCAATTCGAAGGTCACGACCCTCAACATCGCATCCACACGTCTAATAAGAGATAAGGATACTTTTTAGAAAACCCCAAGCCCAAAAAAGTACAGAAATGCCCCCAAATAACCCCAAACAACCCACCCAGTCTGGTTTAAACCCAAAATCAACATATGCCAAAATAGGTATCGATTCGAAGGACACGACCCTCAACCTCACATTCACACATGTAATAAAAGATAAGGACACCTTTTAGAAAATACCAAACCCAAAAAAATACCGCAATGCGGCCAAATAACTCCAAACTTTCCACCCGTTTTGGTTTAAATCGAAAATTAACATGTCGAAATAAGAGATAAGGACCCCTTTTAGAAGGTCACGACCCTCAACATTGCATCCACAGGTCTAATAAGAGATAAGGACCCCTTTTAGAAAATCCCAAGACCAAAAAAGTACAGAAATGCCGTCAAATAACCCCAAACGACCCACCCGGTCTGGTTTAAACAAAAAATTAACATATGCCGAAATAGGTATCGATTCGATGGTCATGACCCTCAACATCGCATCCACACACCTAATAAAAGATAAGGACACTTTTTAGAAAGTACCAAACCCAAAAAAGTATAGAAATGCCGCCAAACAACCCTAAACTACCTAGCTGGTCTGGTTTAAACCAAAAATGAACATATGTCGAAATAGGTATTGATTCGAAGGTCACAACCCTCAACGTCAAATCCACACGTCTAATAAGCGATAAGGAGACCTTTTAAAAAATCCCAAGCCCAAAAAAGTATAGAAATGCCACCAAATAACCCCAAACGACCCACCCGGTCTGGTTTAAACCGAAAATGAACATATGCCAAAATAGGTATTGATTCAAAGGTCACGACCCTCAACATCGCATCCACACGTCTAATAAGAGATAAGGACACTTTTTAGAAAATACAAAAACCAAAGAAGTACAGAAATGCCGCCAAATAAGCCCAAACTACCCACCTGGTCTGGTTTAAACAAAAAATGAACATATGTCAAAATAGATATTGATTCGAAGGTCACCACCCTCAACATCGCATCCACATGTCTAATTAGAGATAAGTACACCTTTTAGAAAATCCCAAGCCCAAAAAAGTACAGAAATGCCCCCAAATAAACCCCAAATGACCCACCTGGTCTGGTTTAAACCAACATATTCCGAAATAGGTATCGATTCGACGGTCATGACCATCAACATTGCATCCCACGTCTAATAAGAGATAAGGACACTTTGTAGAAAATTCCAAGCCCAAAAAAGTATAGAAATGCCCCCAAATAACCCAAAATGACCAACCCGATCTGGTTTAAATCGAAAATGAACATATGTCAAAATTGGTATCGATTCGAAGGTCACGACCCTCAACATCACATCCACACGTCTAATTAGAAGAAAAGAAACTTTTTAGAAAATCCCAAACCCAAAAAACTACAAAACTGTCCCCAAATAACCCCAAACGAACCACCCGGTCGGGTTTAAATCGAAAATGAAAGATGCCGAAATAGGTATAGATTCGAAGATTACAACCCTCAACATCATGTCCGTACGTCTAATAAGAGATAAGGACACTTTTTAGAAAATACCAAACCCAAAAAAGTACAGAAATGGCCCCAAATAACACTTAACAACCCACCTAGTCTTGTTTAAACTAAAAATGAACATATGTCCAAATAGGTATCGATTTGAAGGTCACGACCCTCAACGTCGGATACACACATCTAATAAGAGATAAGAACACTTTTCAGAAAGTTCCAAGCCCAAAAAAGTACCGAAATGCCCCCAAATAACCCAAAACAACCCACCCGATCTGGTTTAAATCGAAAATGAACATATGCCAAAATAGGTATCGATTTGAAGGTCACGACCCTCAACATCGCATCCACACGTCTAATAAGAGATAAGGACACCTTTTAGAAATCCCAAGCCCAAAAAAGTACAAAAATGCCCCCAAATAACTCCAAACAACCCACCCGGTCTGGTTTAAACCAGCATATGCCGAAATAGGTATCGATTTAAAGGTCACGACCCTCAACATCGCATACACACGACTAATAAGAGATAAGGACACTTTTCAGAAAATTCCAAGCCCAAAAAAGTACTGAAATGCCCCAAAATAACCCCAAATAACCCACCCGATCTGGTTTAAACCGAAAATTAGCATATGCCAAAATAGATATCGATTCGAAGGTCACGACCCTCTACATCGCATCCACACGTCTAATAAGAGATAAGGACACTTTTTAGAAAGTACCAAACCCAAAAAAGTACAGAAATGCCACCAAATAACCCCAAACTACCCACCTGGCCTGGTTAAACCAAAAATGAACATATGTCAAAATAGGTATTCATTCGAAGGTCATGACCCTCAACATTGCATCCACATGTCTAATAAGAGATAAGGACACCTTTTAGAAAATTCCAAGCCCAAAAAAGTACAGAAATGCCCCCAAATAACCCCAAACGACCCACCTGGTCTGCTTTAAATCGAAAATAAACATATGCCAAAATAGGTATCGATTCGAAGGTCACGACCCTCAACATCGCATCCACACGTCTAATAAGAAATAAGGACACCTTTTAAAAAATCCCAAACCCAAAAAAGTATTGAAATGCCCCCAAAGAACCCCAAATGAACCACCCGGTCTGGTTTAAACCGAAAAATGAACATATGCCAAAATAGGTATCGATTCGAAGGGTACAACCCTCAACATCGTATCCACACGTCTAATAAGAGATAAGGAAAATTTTTAGAAAATACCAAACCCAAAAAAGTACAGAAATGGCCCCAAGTAACCCCAGACGACACACCCGGTCTGGTTTTAACCGAAAATGAACATATGTCTAAATAGGTATCGATTCGAAGGTCACGACCCTCAACATCGCATCCACACGTCTAAGAAGACATAAGGACACTTTTTAGAAAATCCCAAGCCCAAAAAAGTACAAAAATGCCCCCAAATAACCCACCCGATTTGGTTTAAATAAAAAATGAACATATGCCAAAATAGGTATCGATTCGAAGGTCACGACCCTCAACATCGAATCCACACATCCAATAAGTGATCAGGGCACCTTCTAGAAAATCCCAAGCCCAAAAAAGTACAGAAATGCTCCCAAATAACCCAAAACGATCCACCTAGTCTGGTTTCAACCGAAAATGAACATATGCCGAAATAGGTATCGATTCAAAAGTCACGACCCTCAACATTGCATCCACACATCTAATAAGAGATAAGGACACTTTTTTTGAAAGTACCAAACCCAAAAAAGTACAGAAATGCCGCCAAATAACCCCAAACTATCCACCTGTTCCGGTTTAAATCGAAAATGAACATTTGTCGAAATAGGTATTGATTCAAAGGTCACGACCCTCAACATCGAATCCACATGTTTAATAAGAGATAAGGACACATTTTAGAAAATCCCAAGCTAAAAAAATACAAAAATGCCCCCAAATAACCCAAAATGATCCACCCAGTCTGGTTTAAACCGAACATGAATATGTGCCGAAATAGGTATCGATTCAAAGGTCACGACCCTCAACATCGCATCCACACATCTAATAACAGACAGGGACACCTTTTACAAAATCCAAAGCGCATAAAAGTACAGAAATGCCCCCAAATAACCCCAAACGACCCACCCGATCTGCTTTAAATCGAAATTTAAACCAGACCAGGTGGGTCGTTTGGGGTTATTTGGGGGCATTTCTTTACTTTTTTGGGCTTGGGCTTTTCTAAAAAGTGTCATTATCTCTTATTAGCCGTGTGGATGCGATGTTGAGGGTCGTGACCTTCGGATCGAAACCTATTTTGACATATGTACATTTTCGGTTTAAATCAGGCCGGGTGGGTCGTTTGGGGTTATTTGGGGGCATTTCTGTTTTTATTTTTTTGGACTTGGGATTTTCTAAAAAGTATACTTATCTCTTATTAGACGAGTGGATGAGATGTTGTGGGTCGTGACCATCGAATCGATACCTATTTCAACAAATGTTCATTTTCGATTGAAACTAGACTGGGTGGGCCGTTTGGGGTTATTTGGGGGCATTTCTGTACTTTTTTAGGTTTGGTATTTTCTAAAACGTGTCCTTATCTCTTATTAGACGTGTGGATGTGATGTTGAGGGTCGTGACCTTCAATTGATACCTATTTCGACATACGTTCATTTTCGGTTCAAACCAGATAGGGAGGGTCGTTCGGGGTTATTTGGGGGCATTTCTGTACTTTTTTGGGTTTGGTACTTTCTAAAATGTGTCCTTATCACTTATTAGACGTGTGGAGGCGATGTTGAGGGTCATGACTTACGAATCGATACCTATTTCGGCATTGCTCATTTTCTTTTTAAACCAGACGGGGTGCGTAGTTCGGGGTTATTTGGGAGCATTTCTTTATTTTTTTGGGGTTGGGCTTTTCTAAAAAGTGTCCTTATCTTTTATTAGTCGTGTAGATGCGATATTGAGGGTCGTGACCTTCGAATCGATACCTATTTCAACAAATGTTCATTTTTTGTTCAAACCAGACCGGGTGGGACGTTTGGGGTTATTTGGGGACATTTCTGTACTTTTTTTGGCTTGGGATTTTTTAAAAAGTGTCCTTATCTCTTATTAGAAGTGAGGATGCGATGTTGAGGGTCGTGACCTTCGAATCGATACCTATTTTGACATATGCACATTTTTTGTTTAAACCTAACAGGGTGGGTCGTTTGGGGTTATTTGTGGGCATTTTTGTACTTTTTTGGGCTTGGGATTTTCTAAAAAGTGTCGTTATCTCTTATTAAACGTGTGGATTCGATGTTGAGTGTCGTGACCTTCGAATCGATACTTATTTCGACATATGTTTATTTTCGATTAAAACTAGACCAGGTGGGTCGCTTGGGGTTGTTTGGGGGGCATGTCTATTCTTTTTTGGGCGTGGTACTTTCGAAAAAGTGTCCTTATCTCTTATTAGATGTGTGGATGCGATGTTGAGGGTCGTGACCTACGAATCGATACCTATTTCGGCATATGCTCATTTTCTTTTTAAACCAGACCGGATGGGTCGTTTGGGGTTATTTGGGGGCATTTCTATATTTTTTTGAGCTTGGGATTTTCTAAAAAGTGTCCTTATCTCTTATCAGACGTGCGGATGCGATGTTGAGGGTCATGACCTTTGAATCAATACTTATTTTGACATATGTACATTTTTGGTTTAAACTAGATAGGGTGGGTCGTTTGGGGTTATTTGGGGAAATTTCTGTACTTTTTTAGGCTTTGGATTTTCTAAAAAGTGTCCTTATCTCTTATTATATGTGTGGATGCGATGTTGAGGGTCGTGACCTTCAAATCGATACCTATGTTGACATATGTACAATTTTGCTTTAAACCAGAGCGGGTGGGTCATTCGAGGTTATTTGGGGGCATTTCTTTACTTTTTTAGGTTTGGTATTTTCTAAAACGTGCCCTTATCTCTTATTAGATGTGTGGATGCGATGTTGAGGGTCGTGACCTTCGAATTGATACCTATTTCGACATACGTTCATTTTCGGTTCAAACCAGATAGGGAGGGTCGTTCGGGGTTATTTGGGGGCATTTCTGGACTTTCTTGGGTTTGGTATTTTCTAAAAAGTTTCCTTATCTCTTATTAGACGTGTGGATGCAATGTTGAGGGTCGTGACCTTCGAATCGATACCTATTTTGGCACATGTTCGTTTTTGGTTGAAACCAAACCGGGTGGGTCGTTCGGGGTTATTTGGGGGTATTTCTATTCCTTTTTGGGCTTGGGATTTTCTGAAAAGTATCATTATCTCCTATTAGATATGTGGATGCGATGTTGAGGGTCTTGACCTTCGAATCGATACCTATTTTGACATATGTTCATTTTCGGTTTAAACCGGACTGGGGGGGTCGTTTAGGGTTATTTGGGGGCATTTCTTTATTTTTTGGGCTTGGGATGGTCTAAAAAGCGTTCTTATCTCTTTTTAGACATGTGGATGCGTTGTTGAGGGTCGTGACCTTCGAATTGATACCTATTTCGACATATGTACATTTTTTATTTAAACGAGACCGGGTGGGTCGTTTGGGGTGATTTGGGGGCATTTTTGTAATTTTATTGGGCTTGGGATTTTTTAAAAAGTATCATTATTACTTATTAGACGTGTGGATGCGATGTTGAGTGTCGTGACCTTTGAATCGATACCTATTTTGACATATATACATTTTCGGTTTAAACCAGACCGGGTGGGTCGTTAGGGGTAATTTGGGGGCCTTTCTGTACTTTTTTGGGCTTGGGCATTTTTAAAAGGTGTGCTTACCTCTTATTAGACGTGTGGATATGATGTTGAGGGTCGTGACCTTCAAATCGATACCAATTTCGACATATGTACATTTTTTGTCTAAACCAGACCGGGTGGGTCGTTTGGGGTATTTGGGTGCATTTCTGTACTTATTTGGGCTAGGGATTTTCTAAAAAGTGTCCTTATATCTTATTATACGTGTGGATGCGATGTTGAGGGTCATGACTTTCGAATCGATACCTATTATGACATATGTACAATTTGGGTTTAAACCAGACTGGGTGGGTCGTTCAGGGTTATTTGGGGGCATTTCTGGACTTTTTTGGGCTTGGGATTTTTTAAAAAGTGTCCTTATCTCTTATTAGACGTGTGGATGCAATGTTGAGGGTTGTGACTTTCGAATCGATACCTATTTTGACATATGTACAATTTGGGTTTAAACCAGACCGGGTGGGTCGTTCGGGGTTATTTGGGGGTATTTCTGGACTTTTTTGGGCTTGGGATTTTCTAAAAAGTGTCCTTATCTCTTATTAGAAGTGTGGATGCGATGTTGAGAGTCGTGACCTTCGAATCGGTACTTATTTTGGCATATGTTAATTTTCGGTTTAAACCAGCCTAGGTGGGTCGTTTGGGGTTATTTGGGGACATTTCTGTACTTTTTTGGGCTTGGGATTTTCTAAAAAGTGTCATTATCTCTTATTAGACGAGTGGATGTGATGTTGAGGGTCGTGACCTTCGAATCGATACCTATTTCAACATATGCACATTTTTTGTTTAAACCAGACCGGGTGGGTCGTTTGGGGTTATTTGGGGGCATTTCAGTACTTTTTTGGGCATGGGATTATCTAAAAAGTGTCCTTATCTCTTATTAGACGTGTGGATGCAATGTTGAGGGTCGTGACCTTCGAATCGGTACCTATTTTGACATATGTACATTTTTCAGTTTAAACCAGACAGGGTGGGTCGTTTGGGGTTATTTGGGGGCATTTCTATAGTTTTTTAGGCTGGGGATTTTCTAAAAAGTATCCTTATCTCTTATTAGACATGTGGATGCGATGTTGAGGGTCGTGACCTTCGAGTAGATACCTATTTCGACATATGTACATTTTCGGTTTAAAACCAGACCGAGTGGGTCGTTTGGGGTTATTTGGGGGGGTTTTTTGTACTTTTTTGGGCTTGGGATTTTTTAAAAAGTGTCCTTATCTGTTATTAGACGTGTGGATGCGATGTTGAGGATCGTGACCTTCGAATCGATACCTATTTCGACATATGTACATTTTTTGTTTAAACCAGACTAGGTGGGTGGTTTGGGCTTATTTGGGGGCTTTTCTATGCTTTTTTGGGCTTGGCCTTTTCTAAATAGTGTCCTTATCTCTTATTAGACGTGTGGATGCAATGTTGAGGGTTAAAAAGTGTCCTTATCTGTTACTAAAATCCCAAACCCAAAAAGTACAGAAATGCCCCCAAATAACCACAAATGACCCACCCGGTCTGGTTTAAAGAGAAAATGAACATATGCGGAAATGGGTATCGATTCGAAGGTTACGACCCTCAACATCGCATCCACACGTCTAATAAGAGATAAGAACACTTTTAAAAAAATACTAAACACAAAAAAGTACAGAAATGCCTCCCAAATAACTCCAAACGACCCACCCGGGCTGGTTTAAACAAAAAATGAACATATGTCGAAATAGGAATCGATTCAATGGTCACGACCCTCAACATCGCATCCCCATGTCCAATAAGAAATCAGGACACCTTTTAGCAAATCCCAGGCCCAAAAAAGTACAGAAATGCCCCCAAATAACCCCAAACGACCTACCCGGTCTGGTTTAAATAAAAAATGAACATGTGCCGAAATAGGTATCGATTCGAAGGTTATGACCCTCAACATCGCATCCACACGTCTAATAAGAGATAAGGACACTTTTTAGAAAATACCTAACCCAAAAAAGTACAGAAATGCCCCCAAATAACCCCGAACGACTTATCCGGTCCGGTTTAAATTGAAAATGAACATATGCCAAAATAGGTATAGATTCGAAGGTTACGACCCTCAACATCGCATCCACACGTCTAATAACATATAAGGACACTTTTTAGAAAATACCAAACCCAAAAAAGTACAGAAATGGCCCCCAAATAACCCCTAAAAACCCACCCGATCTGGTTTGAACCGAAAATGAACATATGTCGAAATATGTATCGATTCGATGGTCATGACCCTCAACATCGCATCCACACTTCTAATTAGTGATAAGGACACTTTTTAGAAATCCTAAACCCAAAAAAGTATAAAAATACCCCCAAATAACCCCAAACGACCCATCCGGTATGGTTTAAACCGAAAATGAACATATGCTGAAATAGGTATCGATTCGATGGACACGACCCTCAACAGCGTATCCACACGTCTAATAAGAGATAATGATACTTTTTAGAAATCCTAAACCCAAAAAAGTACAGAAATACCCGCCAATAACCCTTAACAACCCACCCGGTCTGGTTTGAACCGAAAATGAACATATGTCAAAATATGTATCGATTCGAAGGTCACGACCCCCAACATCACATCCACACGTCTAATTAGCGATAAATAAACTTTTTAGAAATCATAAACCCAAAAAAGTACAGAAATTTCCCCAAATAATCGCAAACGACCCACCCGGTCTGGTTTAAAACAAAAATGTACGTATGTCGAACTAGGTATCGACTCGAAGGTCACGACCCTCAACATCACATCCACACGTCTAATAAGAGATAAGGACACTTTTTAGAAAATACCATGCCCAAAAAAAATACCGAAATGCCCCCAAATAACCCCAAACGACCCACCCAGTCTGGTTTAAATCGAAAATGAACATATGTCGAAATAGGTATCGATTCGAAGGTTACGACCCTCAACATCACATCCACACATCTAATAAGAAATAAGGACACTTTTTAGAAAATCCGAAGCCCAAAAAAGTAAAGAAATGCCCCCAAATAACCCCAAACGACCCACTGGGTCTGGGTTAAACCAAAAATGAACATATGTCGAAATAGGTATCGATTCGAAGGTCACGACCCTTAACATCGCATGCACACATCTAATAAAAGATAAGGACACTTTTCAGAAAATATCAAACCTAAAAAAGTACAGAAATGCCGCCAAATAACCCCAAACGAACCACTCGGTCTAGTATAAACCGAAAATGAACATATGCCGAAATAGGTATCGATTCGAAGGTCATGACCCTCAACATCGTATCCACATGTCTAATAAGAGATAAGGACACTTTTTAGAAAATACCAAACCCAAAAAAAAATAGAAATGCCCCCAAATAACCCCAAACGACCCACCTGATTTGGTTTAAATCGAAAAATGTATATATCTCAAAATAGGTATCAATCCGAAGGACATGACTCTCAACATATTATCCACACGTCTAATTAGTAATAAGGACACATTTTAGAAAATACCAAACCCAAAAAAGCACAGAAATGCCTCCAAATAACCCCAAACGACCCACCCAGTTTGGTTTATCGAAAATGAACATATACCAAAATAGGCATCTATTCGAAGGTCACAACCCTCAACATTGCATCCACACGTCTAATTAGAAAAAAGGACACTTTTTAGAAAATCCCAAACCCAAAAAAGTGCAGAAATGCCCCTAAATAACACCAAACGATCCACCCGATCTGGTTTAAATCGAAAATGAACATATGTGGAAATAGGTATCGATTCGAAGGTTAAGACCCTCAACATCACATCCACACGTCTAATAAGAGATAAGGACCATTTTTAGAAAATACCAAACCCAAAAAAATACAGAAATGGCCCCAAATAATCCCAAACGACCCACCCGGTCTAGTTTAAACCGAAAATGAACATATGTCAAAATAGGTATCGATTCGGAGGTCACGACCGTCAACTTCGCATCCACACATCTAATTAGGAAAAATGACACTTTTTAGAAAATCCCAAACCCAAAAAAGTACAGAAATGCCCCTAAATAACCCCAAACGACCCACCCGGTCTGGTTTAAACCGAAAATGAACATATACGGAAATTGGTATCGATTCGAAGTTTACGACCCTCAACATCGCATCCACACGTCTAATAAGAGATAAGGACCATTTTTTAAAAATACCAAACCCAAAAGAATACAGAAATGACCCCAAATAACCCCAAATGACCCACCCGGTCTACTTTAAACCGAAAATGAACATATGTCGAAATAGGAATCGATTCGGAGGTCACGACCGTCAACTTCACATCCACACGTCTAATTAGAAAAAAGGACACTTTTTAGAAAATCCCAAACCCAAAAAAGTATAGAAATGCCCCTAAATAATCCCAAACGACCCACCCGGTCTGGTTTAAATCGAAAATGAACATATGCGAAAATAGGTATCGATTCGAAGGTTACGACCCTCAACATCACATCCACACGTCTAATAAGAGATAAGGACCATTTTTAGAAAATACCAAACCCAAAAAAATTCGAAAATGGCCCCAAATAACCCCAAACGACCCACCCAGTCTAGTTTAAACCAAAAATGAACATATGTCGAAATAGGAATCGATTCGAAGGTCATGACTGTCAACTTCGCATCCACACGTCTAATAAGAGATAAGGACACCATTTAGAAAATCCCAAGCCCAAAAAAGTACCGAAATGCACCTAAATAACCCTAAACGACCCACCCGGTCTGGTTTAAATCGAAAATGAACATATGCCAAAATAGGTATCGATTCGAAGGTCATGACCCTCAACATCGCATCCACACGTCTAATAAGAGATAAGAACACTTTTTAGAGAATAAAAAACCAAAAAAAGTACAAAAATGCCCGCAAATAACCCCTAAGACCCTCCTGGTCTGGTTTGAACCGAAAAAGAACATATGTCGAAATATGTATCGATTCGAAGGTCACGACCCTCAACATCGCATCCACACGTCTAATTTGTGACAAGGACACTTTTTAGAAATCCTATACCCAAAAAAGTACAGAAATGCCCTCAAATAACAATAAACGACCCTCCTGGTCTGGTGTATACCGAAAATGAACATATGTCAAAATACGTATCGATTCGAAGGTCACAACCCTCAACATCGCATCCACACGTCTAATAAGAGATAAGGACACTTTTTAGAAAATCTTAGGCCCAAAAAAGTATAGAAATGCCCCCAAACAACCCCAAACGACCCACCTGGTCTGGGTTAAACCGAAAATGAACATATATTGAAATAGGTATAGATACCAAGGTCACGACCCTCAACATCGCATGCACACGTCTAAAAAGAGACAAGGACACTTTTTAGAAAATATCAAACCCAAAAAAGTACAGAAATGCCGCCATATAACCAAAAATGACCCACCCGGTCTGGTTTAAATAAAAAATGAACATATGTCAAAATAGGTATCGATTCGAAGGTCACGACCCTCAACATAGCATCCACACATCTAATTAGAGATAAGGAAACTTTTTAGAAAATACCAAACCCCAAAAAGTACAGAAATGCCCCCAAATGACCCACCCGATCTGGTTTAAACCGAAAATAAACATATGTCAAAATAGGTATCGATTCAAAGGTCACAACCCTCAATATCGCATCCGCACGTCAATTAAGAGATAAGAACACTTTTTAGAAAATACCAAACCCAAAAAAGTACAGAAATGTCCCCAAATAACCCAAAACCACCAACTCGGTCTGGTTTATACCGAAAATGAACATATGCCAAAATAGATATCGATTCGAAGGTCACAACCCTGAACATCGCATCCACTCGTCTAATAAGAGATAAGGAAACATTTTAGAAAATACCAAACCCAAAAAAGTACAGAAATGCCGGTAAATAAACCCAAATGACCAACCCGAGTTGGTTTAAACCAAAAATGAACATATGTCGAAATAGGTATCGATTTGAAGGTCAAAACTCTCAACATCGTATCCACACATCTAATTAGTGATAAGGACATTTTTTATAAAATCCAAAACCCTAAAAAGTATATAAATGCCCCCAAATAACCCCAAACGACCCACCCGGTCAGGTTTAAACCAAAAATGAACATATGCCGAAATAGGTATCGATTCGAAGGTCACAACCCTCAACATCGCATCGACACGTCTAATAATAGATAAGGACACTTTTTAGAAAATCCCAAGCCCAAAAAAGTACAGAAAAGCCCCCAAATAACCCCAAACGACCCACCCAGCCTGGTTTAAACAAAAAATGAACATATGCCAAAATAGGTATCGATTCGATGGACACGACCTTCAACATCGTATCCACATGTCTAATAAGAGATAAGAACACTTTTTAGAAATCCTAAATCCAAAAAAGTACAGAAATCCCCGCAAATAACCCCTAACAACCCACCCGGTCAGGTTTGAACCGAAAATGAACATATGTCGAACTATGTATCGATTCAAAGGTCACGACCCTCAACATCGCATCCACACGGCTAATTAGCGATAAGTACACATTTTAGAAATCCTCAACCAAAAAAGTTCAGAAATGCCCCCAAATAACCCCAAACGACCCACCGGGTCTGGTTTAAACCGAAAACGAACATATGTCGAGATAGGAATTGATTCAAAGGTCACAACCCTCAACATTGCATGCACATGTCTAATAAGTGATAAGGACACTTTTTGGTAAATACCAAACCCAAAAAAGTACAGAAATGCTGCCAAATAATCCCAAACAGCCCACTCGGTTTGGTGAAAATCGAAAATGAACATATGCAAAAATAGGTACCAATTCGAAGGTCACGACCTTCAACATCGCATCCACACGTCTAATAAGAGATAAGGACACTTATAGAAAATCCCAAGCCCAAAAAAGTATAGAAATGCCCCCAAATAAGCCCAAACGACCCACCCGGTCTGGTGTAAACCAAAAATGAACATATATTAAATTAGGTATCAATTCGAAGGTCACGACACTCAATATCGCATCCACACGTCTAATAAGAGATAAGAACACTTTTTAGAAAATACCAAACCCAAAAAAGCACAGAAATGCCCCCAAATAGCCCCAAACCTCCCACCCGGTCTGGTATAAACCTAAAATGAACACATGCCGAAATAGCTATCGATTCGAAGGTTACAACACTCCACATCGTATCAACACATCTAATAAAAGATAAGGAAAATTTTTAGAAAATACTAAACCCAAAAAAGTGCAGAAATGCCACCAAATAACCCCAAACGACCCACCCGGTCTGGTTTAAACTGAAAATTAACATATGTCGAAATAGGTATCGATTCGAAGCTTACAACCCTCAATATTGAATCCACACGTCTAATAAGAGATAAGAACACTTTTCAGAAAATACCAAACCCAAAAAAGTACAAAAATGCCCCCAAATAACCCCAAACCACCCACCCGATCTGGTTTAAATCGAAAATGAACATATGCCGAAATAGGTATCGATTCAAAAGTCACAACCCTCAATATTGCATCCACACGTCTAATAAGAGATAAGGAAACTTCTTAGAAATACCAAACCCAAAAAAGTACAGAAATGCCGCCAAATAACCCCAAATGACCCACTCGGTTTAGTTTAAACCGAAAATGAACATATGTCGAATTAGCTATCGATTCAAAGGTCACGACCCTCAACATCGCATCCACACGTCTAATAAGAGATAAGGACACTTTTTAGAAAATCCCAAGCCCAAAAAAGTATAGAAATGCCCCCAAATAACCCCAAACGACCCACCCGGCCAGGGTTAAACTGAAAATGAACATATGTCGAAATAGGTACCGATTCAATGGTCACAACCTTTAACATCGCATGCACACGTCTAATAAGAGATAATGACACTTTTTAGAAAATACAAAACCCAAAAAAGTACAAAAATGCTGCCAAATATCCCCAAACGACCCACCCGGTCTGGTTTAAACCGAAAATGAACATATGCCAAAATAGGTATCGATTCAAAGGTCACGACCCTCAACATCGCATCCACATGTCTAATAAGAGATAAGGACACTTTTTAGAAAATACAAAAACCAAAGAAGTACAGAAATGCCGCCAAATAACCCCAAACTACCCACCTGGTCTGGTTTAAACAAAAAATGAACATATGTCAAAATAGGTATTGATTCGAAGGTCACGACCCTCAACAGCGCATCCACATGTCTAATTAGAGATAACTACACCTTTTAGAAAATCCCAAGCCCAAAAAAGTACAGAAATACCCCCAAATGACCCACCTGGTCTGGTTTAAACCAACATATTCCGAAATAGGTATCGATTCGACGGTCATGACCCTCAACATCGCATCCCACGTCTAATAAGAGATAAGGACACTTTTTAGAAAATTCCAAGCCCAAAAAAGTATTGAAATGCCCCCAAATAACCCAAAACGACCCATCCGATCTGGTTTAAATCGAAAATGAACATATGTCAAAATTGGTATCGATTCGAAGGTCACGACCCTCAACATCGCATCCACACGTCTAATTAGAAGCAAAGACACTTTTTAGAAAATCTCAAACTCAAAAAAGTACAAAAATGCCCCCAATTAACCCCAAACGAATCACCCGATCGGGTTTAAATTGAAAATGACATATGCCGAAATAGGTATAGATTCAAAGATTACAACCCTCAACATCATGTCCGTACGTCTAATAAGAGATAAGGACACTTTTTAGAAAATACCAAACCCAAAAAAGTACAAAAATGGCCCCAAATAACACTTAACAACCCACCCAGTCTTGTTTAAACCGAAAATGAACATATGTCCAAATAGGTATCGATTCGAAGGTCACGACCCTCAACGTCGGATACACACATCTAATAAGAGATAAGAACACTTTTCAGAAAGTTCCAAGCCAAAAAAAGTACAGAAATGCCCCCAAATAACCAAAAACAACCCACCCAATCGGGTTTAAATCGAAAATGAACATATGCCAAAATAGGTATCGATTCGAAGGTCACGACCCTCAACATCGCATCCACACGTCTAATAAGAGATAAGGACACCTTTTAGAAAATCCCAAGCCCAAAAAAGTACAAAAATGCCCCCAAATAACCCCAAACAACCCACCCGGTCTGGTTTAAACCAGCATATGCCGAAATAGGTATCAATTTGAAGGTCACGACCCTCAACATCGCATACACATGTCTAATAAGAGATAAGGACACTTTTCAGAAAATTCCAAGCCCAAAAAAGTACTGAAATACCCCAAAATAACCCCAAATAACCCACCCGATCTGGTTTAAACCGAAAATTAGCATATGCCAAAATAGATATCGATTCGAAGGTCACGACCCTCTACATCGCATCCACACGTCTAATAAGAGATAAGGACACTTTTTAGAAAGTACCATACCCAAAAAAGTACAGAAATGCCACCAAATAACCCCAAACTACCTACCTGGCCGGGTTAAACCAAAAATGAACATATGTCGAAATAGGTATTCATTCGAAGGTCACGACCCTCAACATCGCATCCACACGTCTAATAAGAGATAAGGACAACTTTTAGAAAATTGCAAGCCCAAAAAAGTACAGAAATGCCCCCAAATAACCCCAAACGACCCACCTGGTCTGCTTTAAATCAAAAATAAACATATGCCAAAATAGGTATCGATTCGAAGGTCACGACCCTCAACATCGCATCCACACGTCTAATAAGAAATAAGGACACCTTTTAAAAAATCACAAACCCAAAAAAGTATTGAAATGCCCCCAAAGAACCCCAAATGAACCACTCGGTCTGGCTTAAATCGAAAAATGAACCTATGCCAAAATAGGTATCGATTCGAAGGTTACAACCCTCAACATCGTATCCACATGTCTAATAAGAGATAAGGAAAATTTTCAGAAAATACCAAACCCAAAAAAGTACAGAAATGGCCCAAAGTAACCCCAGACGACGCACCCGGTCTGGTTTTAACCGAAAATGAACATATGTCTAAATAGGTATCGATTCGAAGGTCACGACCCTCAACATCGCATCCACACGTCTAAGAAGACATAAGGACACATTTTAGAAAATCCCAAGCCCAAAAAAGTACAAAAATGCCCCCAAATAACCCACCCGATTTGGTTTAAATAAAAAATGAACATATGCCAAAATAGGTATCGATTCGAAGGTCACGACCCTCAACATCGAATCCACACGTCCAATAAGTGATCAGGACACCTTCTAGAAAATCCCAAGCCCAAAAAAGTACAGAAATGCCCCCAAATAACCCAAAACGATCCACCTAGTCTGGTTTCAACCGAAAATGAACATATGCCGAAATAGGTGTCGATTCAAAAGTCACGACCCTCAACATTGCATCCACACATCTAATAAGAGATAAGGACACTTTTTTTGAAAGTACCAAACCCAAAAAAGTACAGAAATGCCGCCAAATAACCCCAAACTATCCACCTGTTCCGGTTTAAACCGAAAATGAACATTTGTCGAAATAGGTATTGACTCAAAGGTCATGACCCTCAACATCGAATCCACATGTTTAATAAGAGATAAGGACACCTTTTAGAAAATCCCAAGCTAAAAAAATACAAAAATGCCCCCAAATAACCCAAAATGATCCACCCAGTCTGGTTTAAACCGAACATGAATATGTGCCGAAATAGGTATCGATTTAAAGGTCACGACCCTCAACATCGCATCCACACATCTAATAACAGATAGGGACACCTTTTAGAAAATCCAAAGCGCATAAAAGTACAGAAATGCCCCCAAATAACCCCAAACGACCCACCCGATCTGCTTTAAATAAAAAATGAACATATGCCGAAATAGGTATCGATTCGAAGGTCACGACCCTTAACATCGCAACCACACGCCTAATAAGGGATAAGGATACTTTTTAGAAAATACTAAACCAAAAAAAGTACAGAAATGCCCCCTAATAACCCATAACGATCCACCCGGTCTGGTTTAAACAAAAAATTAACATATGTCGAAATAGGTATCGATTCGAAGGTCACGACCCTCAACATCGCATCCACACGTCTAATTAGTGATAAGGACACTTTTTAGAAATCCTAAACCTAAAAAAACACAGAAATGCCCTTAAATAACCCAAAACGACCCACCCAGACTGGTTTAAACCGAAAATAAACATATGCCAAAATAGGTATTGATTTGAAGGTTACAACCCTCAACATCGTATCCACACATCTAATAAGAGATAAGGACACTTCTTAGAAAATACTAAACCCAAAAAAGTACAAAAATGCCCCCAAATAACCCCAAACGACCCACCCGGTCTGGTTTAAATCGAAAATGAACATATGTCAAAATAGGTATCTATTCGAAGGTCACGACCCTCAACATCATATGCACACATCTAATAAGAGATAATGACACTTTTTAGAAAATACCAAGCCCTAAAAAGTACTGAAAGGCCCCCAAATAACCCCAAACAACCCACCCGATCTGGTTTGAACTTAAAATCAACATATGCCAAAATAGGTATCGATTCGAAGGTCACCACCCTCAACAGCGCATCCATAGATCTAATAAGAGATAATGACACTTTTTAGTAAATACTAAACCCAAGAAAGTACAGAAATGCCGCCAAATAACTCCACACTACCCACCCGATTTGGTTCAAATTGAAAATGAACATATATCGAAATAGGTATCGATTCGAAGGTCACGACCCTCTACATCACACCCACACGTGTAATAAGAGATTAAGATACCTTTTAGGAAATCCCAAGCCCAAAAAAGTACAGAAATGCCCAAAAATAACTCCAAACGACCCACCCAGTCTGGATTAAATAGAAAATGAACATATGCCAAAATAGGTATCAATTCGAGGGTCACGACCCTCAACATTGCATCCACATGTCTAATAAGAGATAAGTACACTTTTTAGAAAATACCAAACCCAAAAAAGTACGGAAATGCCGCCAAATAACCCCAAACTATCCACCCAGTCTGGTTTAAATAGAAAATGAACATATGTCAAAATAGGTATCGATTCGAAGGTCTCAACCCCCAACATCGCATCCCCATATCTAATAAGAGATAAGGACACTTTTTAAAAAATTCCAAGCCCAAAAAAGTACAGAATTGCCCCCAAATAACCCCAAACGACAGACCCAGTCTGGTTTAAATCGAAAATGAACGTATGCCAAAATAGGTATCGATCCGAAGGTCACGACTCTCAACATCGCATCCACACGTCTAATAAGAGATAAGGATAGTTTTTAGAAATTACCAAACCCAAAAAAAGTACAGAAATGGCCCCACATAACCCTAAACGACCCACCCGGTCAGATTTAAACCGAAAATGAACATATGTCGAAATAAGTGTCGATTCGAAGGTCACGACCCTCAACATCGCATCCACACATCTAATAAGAGATTAGGACACTTTTTAGAAAATCTCATGCCCAAAAAAGTACAGAATTGCCCCCAAATAACCCCAAACGACCCACCCAATCTAGTTTAAACCGAAAATGAACATATGCCAAAATAGGTATCGATTCAAAAGTCAAGACCGTTAACCACGCATCCACACATCTAATAAGAGATAAGGATACTTTTTTAGAAAATACCAAACCCAGTAAAATAGACAAATGCTGCCAAATAACTCCAAACTTCCCACCCGGTCTGGTTTAAACCAAAAATGAACATATGTCGAAATAGGTATCGATTCGAAGGTCACGACCCTCAACATCGCATCCACACGTCTAATAATAGATAAGGACACTTTTTAGAGAATCCCAAACCCATAAAAGTACAGAAATGCCCCCCAATAACCTCAAACAACCCTGACGGTCAGATTTAATCCGAAAATGAACATATGCCGAAATAGGTATCAATTCGAAGGTCACAATCCTCAACATCGCATTCACACGTCTAATAAGAGATAAGGATATTGTTCAAAAAATCCCAAGCCCAAAAAAGTATAGAAATGCCCCCAAATAACCCCAAACAACCCACCCGGTCTGGTTTAAACCAAAAATGAACATATGTCAAAATAGGTATCGATTCGAAGGTCACGACCTCCAACATCGTATCCACACGTCTAATAAGAGATAAGGACACTTTTTACAGAATACCAAACCCAAAAAAGTACAGAAATGCCCCCAAATAACCCCAAACGACCCACCCGGTCTGGTTTAAATAAAAAATGAACATATGTTGAAATAGGTATCGATTTGAAGGTCACGACCCTCAACATTGCATCCACACGTCTAATAAGAGATAAGGACACATTTTAGAAAAACACAGGCCCAAAAAAGTGCAGAAATGCCCCCAAATAACCCCAAACTACCCACCCAATCTGGTTTAAACCAAAAAATGAACATATGCCAAAATAGGTATCGATTCAAAGGTCAAGACCCTTAACCACGCATCCACACATCTAATAAGAGATAAGGACACTTTTTAGAAAATACCAAACCCAAAAAAATAGAGAAATGCCTCCAAATAACTCCAAACTTCCCACCCAGCTTGGTTTAAACCGAAAATGAACATATGTCGAAATAGGTATCTATTCGAAGGTCATGACCCTCAACATCGCATCCACACGTCTAATAAGAGATAAGGACACTTTTTAGAGAATCCTAAACCCAAAAAAATATAGAAATGCCCGCAAATAACCCCAAACAACCCTGATGGTCAGGTTTAATCCAAAAATGAACATATGCCAAAATAGGTATCAATTCGAAGGTCACAATCCTCAACATCGCATCCACACGTCTAATAAGAGATAAGGATACTGTTCAGAAAATCCCAAGCCCAAAAAAGTATAGAAATGCCCCCAAATAACCCCAAACGACCAACCCAGTCTAGTTTAAATTGAAAATGAGCATATGTCGAAATAGGTATCGATTCAAAGGTCACGACCCTCAACATCGCATCCCCACATCTAATAAGAGATAAGGACACTTTTTAGAAAATCCCAAGCCCAAAAAAATACAGAAATGCCCCCAAATAATCCCAAACGACCCACCCAGTCAGGTTTAAATTGAAAATGAACATATGCCAAAATAGGTATCGATTCAAAGGTCACGACTTTCAACATTGTATCCACACGTCTTGTCATGCCCCTATCCCGATGTATTAAATATTACCACATAGGGGTATGACTGGGACAATCACACATCATCCGAACACCTACCAAGATCACAAATGTAGTATCCCGAGCCACAGTCCACCCTCTCATCACATTATGACGACAAAAAGGAACGTACCAAAAGGAATAAATCGTTCCAATCACAGAGTTAGCGGGAGCGAAATCAAATTAAAATATGTCAAATTATAGAGCATCGGTTCTTTAATGATAACACATAGTATAATATCAATGTTTGTAATCATTCAAACTCTCTTAATAATTAAACACACAGTTTATACATAGTTGTGGAATGAATACAGAAAATTAAATAATAATAAACCATTGCCCCCATGGGCACAAATGTTTAGGTGTACATCTACATCCAAGTTACAGTCATCAACTCCACTTGATTCGCATCCAATAGTGCTCTTCAAGAGGTTATCTGTATTTAAACTAAAAAGTAGTTGTAGAACGGGGTTAGCTACACTAGCTAGTGAGGGAACAAAGGAAAATGCGCACACATCACATAATCAATATCAAATAGAGTGATGCTTGCTAATGTTAGATTCATTTTTCACCTAATACACAATTCTATCGGTCAAGTATATGCTACTGTGATAACTCGGGAAACACTGAGGGTCACTTATCCTATCACCCCAGTTAGACCTCAATTATCACGAAGGGACCTGCACCAATAGAAGCCATCATGACCACCTAGTGGCAAACCCCGATAGCCATCACTACCCCTGCCCTGGCCTCTCCCACCTCCACAGACCGCAGGTGCTCAGACTATCCAACACATAAATCCCTGTTGGCAAGGGTCGTAGCATAAGGGAACAAGCATCCTAGCCACAGATGTACTATATGCAGGTCCTATCGTCCCGAGAGGTATTTCGAGTGCATCAATGTCCCATTTCATTTAGTACCCAGGTATCAGCACGGCACGGCACATATAGATCAGGAGGACATATAATAGTTTTCATAATTTAAATAAATTGAGGTTCCGGTACTGGCACACCCAGCACCGTAGCCCGATACAATGGTGAGCATTATACTATCACATCATAACAAATCTCAGTTAAGTAAAATGCAATGCACACCATACTTATAAATATACATAGCATGCTCATTAATAACGATTATATAATATTCAAACCCAACAAATCACCCAGAACCCACTCACCAGGCATAGGTGTCACCGGGCATGATTGGCATGAATCTCCCCGGGCATCGGGTGTCATCCGGCGTGGTTCACATGAATCTCACCGGTGTACCAACCTAACATACAATAGACAACATTAAAATAGGTATAGAAGGGTCCCATGCTAGGCCCCAAATGGTTAAAATCAAGTTTCAACTAAGACAACACGAGCGGACTCACGGGAGGTCTCAGGAGAGGTGAATCCGCCCCTGACTCCGTTCAGGCCAAAGGGTAAAATCAGAGCGAGCGGACCCACGAGCGAATCTTCTTAGTTGAATTCGGTCGTTGATCTGTTCGACACCTGAGATAACCATAAAAGGGAGCGGATCCACGGGCGGATGTGTTTCTTGGGTCGGCCCCTGCATCCATCCAATTTCCTGAGACAGACCCAAGAGCAACAGGTCTCGGGCAAAGATAAACAGAGTGAATCTGTGCCTTCGTCTACTCAGGCCATCACACAGGGTTTACACTGGGCGGACTGACCATGATAGATGGATCTGGTCATTCATCCGCCAGCAGTCTGTTTCGAGATTTCAAGGAGTTTCAGCTCCAGCTTGGAGCTTAGAGCTCCTTAGCACCTCAGGAACAGGGGAGGGTGTCTAAGCATTCCTAGGGTCACTAGAACCTAGACTTAAGCTCATGGATCCAAGATCCTACAAGGTTGGGTCTCAATTTGGTCCACAAAGATGGGTTTCAAAGTTCAAAACCCAAGTTCTCCAATAATGGTTGTAATAGCAGCACCAAGGGGGTTAAACCAGACCTAGGTCAGCTTTATTAGAGCTCCAACTAGGGACTGAGCTTTACCTTGAGTCCCAATGGTACTCTAGGTCAGTCTAAGCTCAAGCATTCTACCAAAATCAAAAGGGAAAAAGGGGGAGAACCAGGTTTGGGGAGCTTACCTTGGTGAGATCCTCTGATGGGGAGGTGAGATCCAGGGCTAGGTGAGCCTTCATGCTCTCCTCCTTTCCTTTCCATCTCTTCTCCTTCACCTTCTTCTTCCTTCTTGGTCCGGTCAGCAAGAGGAGGAGATGTGGGGCAGGCAGCTATTTTGGTATAGCTCCCATCTTCTTCCCTTCCCCTCTCATTCCTCTTCCACTCCTACTTCTTCCCTCTTTCTTCCTCCTTCTCCTTCTCTTGTCTCTTCTCCTCCATGGTTTTTGGGGAGGGGAAGAGATGAGAGAATAAAAGAGGTTCTTTTAGTTTTAAGGGGGTAGAAGGGTCCTTAGGGAGTGTTTGGTTAGGGGTCTTTAGGATGTGGTTTAGGTCCTTAGGTTTAAATGGGTTTGGGTTAGGCATCAGGCCATGTTTGACTCAAGTCATGGGCCTTACGTCCATTTAGGTAGTTAGGGTCTGTTTGGGTAGGGTCCAAGCCTCAGTTAGGCCTATTATCCCTTAGGTCTTGTTTGGGTTGGGTTAGGGTGTATCAAAACCCATTATTTAACTAAGTTAGGCCTTGTGGGCCCCACTTGGCCAATAAATGATAAGGGTAGGGGTCCAAAGTGTCTAAGGGCTCAATTAAGGTGTCTAGGACACGGGGATGTGGGTCCCATAGGAAAATAACCCAAAAAGGTTGATGATAGCACGGGCAGATCCTTGAACAGATTCAGCAAGAGTGAGTCCGTTCGTAACTCCGGTGTTGCAATCATGGCGCAAACTTCAAGGAAAGTTGTGGGGCTTTGGCCCACACTTCCAGGTCTTCGAGGGGAATCTTTCTATGGTATTTCTAGTTCAAGGTCATCAGTGTTAACCATAGCCCTAAGGCAATTCCCATTGGGTAAGGTCTAAACTGCCCTGGGTATAAGGGGATATCTGGGGTGCGGGTGTAACACGTCTAATAAGAAATAAGGACACTTTTTAGAAAACACCAAACCAAAAAAAGTACAGAAATGCCGCCAAATAACCCCAAACGACCCACCCGATCTGGTTTAAACCGGAAATGAACATATGTCGAAATAGGAATCAATTCGAAGGTCATGACCCTCAACATCGCATCTACACATCCAATTAGAGATAAGGATACTTTTTAGAAAATCCCAAACCCGATAAACTACAAAAATGCCCCCAAACGACCCACCCGGTCTAGTTTAAACCAAAAATGAACATATGCCGAAATAGGTATCGATTCGAAGGTCATGACCCACAACATCGCATCCACATGTCTAATAAGAGATAAGGACACTTTTTAAAAACACCCCAAACCCAAAAAAGTGCAGAAATGCCCCCAAATAATCCCAAATGACCCACCCGATCAGGTTTAAATCGAAAATGAACATAAGAGATAAGAACATTTTTTAGAAAATACCAAACCCAAAAACGTACAGAAATGCCCCCAAATAACCCCAAACGACCCACCCAGTCTTATTTAAACCGAAAATGAAGATTTGTCAAAATAGAAATCGATTCGAAGGTCAAGACCATCAACATCACATACACACGTCTAATAAAAGATAAGGACACTTTTTAGAGAATCCCAAACCCAAAAAAGTATAGAAATGCCCCCAAATAACCCCAAACGACCCTCCCGGTCTGATTTAAACCAAAAATGAACATATGTTGAAATAGGTATCGATTCGAAGGTCACGACCCTCAACATCGTATCCACACGTCTAATAAGAGATAAGGATACTTCGCACAAAATCCCAAACTCAAAAAAGTACAGAAATGCCCCCAAATAACCCCAAACAACCCACCCGGTTAGGTTTATTCCAAAAATGAACATATGCCAAAATAGGTATCAATTCGAAGGTCACAATCCTCAACATCGCATCCACACATCTAATAAGGCGATAAGGATATTGTTTTGAAAATCCCAAGGCCAAAAAAGTACAGAAATGCCCCCAAATAACCCCAAACAGCCCACCTGGTCTGGTTTAAACTGAAAAAGAACATATACCGAAATAGGTATCAATTCGAAGGTCTCGACCCTCAACATCACATCCACACGTCTAATAAGAGCTAAGGACACTTTTTAGAAAATGCCGTACCCAAAAAAGTATAGAAATGCCCCCAAATAACCCCAAACGACCCACCCGGTCTGGTTTAAATCGAAAATGAACATATGTCAAAATAAGTATCGATTCGAAGGTCACGACCCTCAACATCGCATCCACAGGTCTAATTAGAAATAAGGACACTTGTTAGAAAATACCAAACCCAAAAAAGTACAAAAATGCCACCAAATAACCCCAAACCACCCACCCAGTCTGATTTAAGCCGGAAATGAACATATGCCAAAATAGGTATCGATTCGAAGGGTACAACCCTCAACATCGGATCCGCACATCTAAGAAAAGATAAGGACACTTTTTAGAAAATACCAAACCCAAAAAAGTACAGAAATGCCCCCAAATAACCCCAAACGACCCACCCGGTCTGGTTTAAACAAAAAATGAACATATGTCGAAATAGTATCGATTCGAAGGTCACGACCCTCAACATCGCATCCACACATCTAATAAAAGATAAGGACACTTTTTAGAAAATCACAAGCCCAAAAAAGTACAAAAATTCCCCCAAATAACCCAAAACGACCCACCCGATTTGGTTTAAATCGAAAATGAACATATGCCAAAATAGGTATCGATTAGAAGGTCACGACCCTCAACATTGCATCCACGCATCTAATAAGAGATAAGGACACTTTTTAGAAAATACCAAACCTAAATAAGTATAGAAATGCCTCCAAATAACCCAAAACTATCCACCCGGTCTGGTTTAAACCGAAAATGAACATATGTCGAAATAGGTATCGATTCAAAGGTAACGATCCTCAACATCGCATCCACATGTCTAATAAGAGAAAAGGACACCTTTTAGAAAATCCCAAGCCCAAAAAAGTATAGAAATACCCCCAAATAACCCCAAATGACCCACCCGATCTGGTTTAAACCGAAAATGAACCTTTATCGAAATAAGTATCGATTCAAAGGTCACGACCCTCAACATCACATCCATACGCCAAATAAGAGATAAGGACACTTTTTAGAAATTACCAAACCCAAAAAAGTACGGAAATGCCGCCAAATAACCACAAACTATCCACCCGGTCTGGTTTAAATAGAAAATGAACATATGTCAAAATAGGTATCGATTCGAAGGACTCGACCCCCAACATCGCATCCCCACGTCTAATAAGAGATAAGGACACTTTTTAGAACATTCCAAGCCCAAAAAAGTACAGAATTGCCCCCAAATAACCCCAAACAACAGACCCAGTCTGGTTTATATCGAAAATAAATGTATTCCGAAATAGGTATCGATCCGAAGGTTACGACTCTCAACATCGCATCCACACGTCTAATAAGAGATAAGGACAGTTTTTAAAAAATACCAAACCCAAAAAAACTACAGAAATGGCCCCAAATAACCCCAAACGACCCACCCGGTCAGATTTAAACCGAAAATGAACATATGCCGAAATAAGTGTCGATTCGAAGGTCACGACCCTCAACATTGCATCCACACATCTAATAAGAGATTAGGACACTTTTTAGAAAATCTCACACCAAAAAAAGTACAGAATTGCCCCCAAATAACCCCAAACGACCCACCCAATCTAGTTTAAACCGAAAATGAACATATGCCAAAATAGGTATCGATTCGAAGGTCAAGACCCTTAACCACGCATCCACACATCTAATAATAGATAAGGACACTTTTTAGAAAATACCAAACCCAGTAAAATAGAGAAATGCCGCCAAATAACTCCAAACTCCCCACCCGGTCTGCTTTAAACCGAAAATGAACATATGTCGAAATAGGTATCGATTCGAAGGTCACGACCCTCAACATCACATCCACACGTCTAATAAGAGATAAGGACACTTTTTAGAGAATCCCAAACCCAAAAAAGTACAGAAATGCCCCCAAATAACCTCAAACAACCCTGCCGATCAGGTTTAATCCAAAAATAAACATACGCCAAAATAGGTATCAATTCGAAGGTCAAAATCCTCAACATCGCATTCACACGTCTAACAAGAGATAAGGATATTGTTCAAAAAATCCCAAGCCCAAAAAAGTATAGAAATGCCCCCAAATAACCCCAAACGACCCACCCGGTCTGGTTTAAACCAAAAATGAACATATGTCGAAATAGGTATCGATTTGAAGGTCACGACCCCCAACATCGTATCCACACGTCTAATAAGAGATAAGGATACTTTTTAGAAAATACCAAACCCAAAAAAGTACAGAAATGCCCCCAAATAACCCCAAACGACCAACCCGGTTTGGTTTAAATAAAAAATGAACATATGTTGGAATAGGTATCGATTCGAAGGTCACGACCCTCAACATCGCATCCACACGTCTAATAAGAGATAAGGACACTTTTTAGAAATTCCCAGGCCCAAAAAAGTATAGAAATGCCCCCAAATAACCCCAAACTACCCACCCAATCTGGTTTAAACCGAAAAATGAACATATGTCAAAATAGGTATTGATTCGAAGGTCAAGAACCTTAACCACGCATCCACACATCTAATAAGAGATAAGGACACTTTTTAGAAAATACCGAACCCAAAAAAATAGAGAAATGCTGCCAAATAACTCCAAACTTCCCACCCGGCCTGGTTTAAACCGAAAATGAACATATGTCGAAATAGGTATCGATTCGAAGGTCACGACCCTCAACATCGCATCCACACGTCTAATAAGAGATAAGGACATTTTTTAGAGAATCCTAAACCCAAAAAAGTACAAAAATGCCCCCAAATAACCCCAAACAACCTTGACGGTCAAGTTTAATCCAAAAATGAACATATGCCAAAATAGGTATCAATTCGAAGGTCACAATCCTCAACATCGCATCCACACGTCTAATAAGAAATAAGGATACTGTTCAGAAAATCCCAAGCCCAAAAAAGTATAGAAATGCCCCCAAATAACCCCAAACGACCTACCCAGTCTGGTTTAAATCGAAAATGAGCATATGAAATAGGTATCGATTCAAAGGTCACAACCCTCAACATCGCATCCCCACATCTAATAAGAGATAAGGACACTTTTTAAAAAATCCCAAGCCCAAAAAAATACAGGAATGCCCCCAAATAATCCCAAACGACCTACCCGGTCAGGTTTATATCGAAAATGAACATATGCAGAAATAGGTATCGATTCAAAGGTCACGACTCTCAACATTGCATCCACACGTCTTATCACGCCCCTATCCCAATGTATTAAATATTGCCATATAGGGGTATGACTGGGGCAATCACACATCATCCGAACACCTACCAGGATCATAAATGTAGTATCCCGAGCCACAGTCCACCCTCTCATCACATTATGACGACAGAAAGGAACGTACCAAAAGGAATAAATCGTTCCAATCACAGAGTTAGCGGGAGCGAAATCAAATTAAAATATATCAAATTATAAAGCATCGATTCTTTAATGATAACACATAGTACAATATCAATGTTTGTAATCATTCAAACTCTCTTAATAATTAAACACACAGTTTATACATAGCTGTGGAATGAATACAGAAAATTAAATAATAATAAACCATTGCCCCATTGGCACAAATGTTTGGGTGTACATCTACATCCAAGTTACAGTCATCAACTCCACTTGATCCGCATCCAACAGTGCTCTTCAAGAGGCTATCTGTATTTAAACTAAAAAGTGATTGTACAACGGGGTTAGCTACACTAGCTAGTGAGGGAGCAAAGAAAAATGCACACACATCATACAATCAATATCAAACAGAGTGATGCTTGCTAATGTTAGATTCATTTTTTACCTAATACACAATTCTATTGGTCAAGTATATGCTACTGTGATAACTCGAAAAATACTGAGGGTCACTTATCCTATCACCCCAGTTAGACCTCAATTATCACGAAGGGACCTACGCCAGTAGAAGCCATCATGACCACCTAGTGGCAAACCCCGATAGCCATCACTACCCCTACCCTGGCCTCTCCCACCTCCACAGACTGCAGGTGCTTAGACTATCCAACATATAAACCCCTGTTGGCAAGGGTTGTAGCATAAGGGAACAAGCATCCTAGCCACAGATATACTATATGCAGGTCCTATCGTCCCGAGAGGTATTCCGGGTGCATCAATGTCCCATTTCATTTAGAACCCAGGTATCAGCACGGCACGACACATATAGATCAGGATGACATATAATAGTTTTCATAATTTAAATAAATTGGGATTTCGATACTGGCACACCCGGCACCGTAGCCCGATACAATGGTGAGGATTATACTATCACATCATAACAAATCTCAGTTAAGTAAAATGCAATGCGCACCATGGTTATAAATATACATAGCATGCTTATTAATAACAATTATATAATATTTAAACCCAACAAATCACCCAAAACCCACTCACCGGGCATAGGTGTCACCGGGCGTGATTGGCATGAATCTCCCCGGGCATCGGGTGTCATCCGGCGTGGTTCACATGAATCTCACCGGTGTACCAACCTAACATACAATAGACAACATTAAAATAGGTATAGAAGGGTCCCATGCTAGACCCCAAATGGTTAAAATAGAGTTTCAACTAAGACAGCACGAGCGGACTCACGGGAGGTCTCAGGAGAGGTGAATCCGCCCCTGACTCCGTTCAGGCCAAAGGGTAAAATCAGAGCGAGCGGACCCATGAGCGAATCTTCTTAGTTGAATCTGGTCGTTGATCTGTTCGACACCTGAGACAACCATAAAAGGGAGCGGATCCACGGGCGGATGTGTTTCTTGGGTCTGCCCCTACATCCGACCGATTTCCTGAGACAGACCCAAGAGCAACAGGTCTGGGGCAGAGGCAAACAGAGTGAATCTGTTCCTTCGTCTGCTCAGGCCATCACACAGGGTTTACACTGGGCAAACTGACCACGATAGATGGATCTGGTCATTCATCCGCCGGCAGTCTCTTCTGAGATTTCAAGGAGTTTCAGCTCCAGCTTGGAGCTTGGAGCTCCTTAGCACCTCAGGAACTGGGGAGGGTGTCTAAGCATTCCTAGGGTCACTTGAACCTAGGCTTAAGCTCATGGATCCAAGATCCTACAAGGTTGGGTCTCAATTTGGTCCACAAAGATGGGTTTCAAAGTTCAAAACCCAAGTTCTCCAACAATGGTTGTAATAGCAGCACCAAGGGGGTTAAACCAGACCTAGGTCAGCTTTATTAGAGCTCCAACTAGGGACTGAGCTTTATTCTGAGTCCCAATGGTACTCAAGGTCAGTCTAAGCTCAAGGATTCTACCAAAATCAAAAGGGAAAAAGGGGGAGAACCAGATTTGGGGAGCTTACCTTGGTGAGATCCTCCGATGGGGAGGTGAGATCCAGGGCTAGGTGAGCCTTCATGCTCTCCTCCCTTCCTTTCCATCTCTTCTCCTTCACCTTCTTTTTCCTTCTTGGTCTGGTCAGCAAGAGGAGGAGATGTGGGGCAGGCAGCCATTTTGGCATAGCTCCCATCTTCTTCCCTTCCCCTCTCATTCCTCTTCCACTCCTACTTCTTCCCTCTTTCTTCCTCCTTCTCCTTCTCTTGTCTCTTCTCCTCCATGGTTTTTGGGGAGGGGGAGAGATGAGAGAATAAAAGAGGTTCTTTTAGTTTTAAGGGGGTAGAAGGGACCTTAGGGAGTGTTTGGTTAGGGGTCTTTAGGATGTGGTTTAGGTCCTTAGGTTTAAATGGGTTTGGGTTAGGCATCTGGCCATGTTTGGCTCAAGTCATGGGCCTTACGTCCATTTAGGTAGTTAGGGTCTGTTTGGGTAGGGTCCAAGCCTCAGTTAGGCCTATTATCCCTTAGGTCTTGTTTGGTTTGGATTAGGGTGTATAAAACCCATTATTTAACTAAGTTAGGCCTTGTGGGCCCCACTTGGCCAATAAATGATAAGGGTAGGGGTCCAAAGGGTCTAAGGGCTCAATTAAGGTGTCTAGGACATGGGGATGTGGGTCCCATAGGAAAATAACCCCAAAAGGTTGATGACAGCACGGGCAGATCCTTGAACGGATTCAGCAAGAGTGAGTCCATTCATAACTCCGGTGTTGCTATCATGGCCCAAACTTCAAGGAAAGTTGTGGGGCTTTGGCCCACACTTCCAGGTCTTCGAGGGGAATCTTTCTATGGTATTTCTAGTTCAAGGTCATCAGTGTTAACCATAGCCCTAAGGCAATTCCCATTGGGTAAGGTCTAAACTGCCCTGGGTATAAGGGGATATCTGGGGTGCGGGTGTAACACGTCTAATAAGAGATAAGGACACCTTTTAGAAAATCCCAAGCCCAAAAAAGTATAGAAATGCCCCCAAATAACCCCAAATGACCCACCCGATCTAGTTTAAACCGAAAATGAACCTTTATCGAAATAAGTATCGATTCAAAGGTCACGACCCTCAACATCACATCCACACGCCAAATAAGAGATAAGGACACTTTTTAGAAATTACCAAACCTAAAAAAGTACAGAAATGCCCCCAAATAACCCCAAACGACCCACCCGGTTTGGTTTAAAAAAAAATGAACATATGTCGAAATAGGTATCGATTCAAAGGTCACGACCCTCAACATCGCATCCACACGTCTAATAAGAGATAAGGACACTTTTTAGAAAATTCCAAGCCCAAAAAAGTACAGAAATGCCCCTAAATAACCCCAAACAACCCACCCGGTCTGGTTTAAACCGAAAATGAACATATGCCGAAATAGGTATCGATTCGAAGGTCACAACCCTCAACATCGCATCCACACGTCTAAAGATAGAGAAGAGTGCAGACAAGCAATGCAAAGAGACACAAGCAATTTATAGTGGTTCGACAAAAATGTACGCAGAATCGGTATGACCTCTGTCGGGGTCCACACCAACATCGTCAAAATAACCAAAACTCTCCTCCTTGAGATGGCCCGCCATGCCACAGTGGCGTCCACCTGCAAGATCATCTAAGAAGAAAGCAACATGTAACAGAGTGTGAGCCCCACTGAGCTCGTGAGCAAATAACATCCATAATGCATGCATATGCAAACACAACCACAGTTCACATGATCTACATGATATGCAAGTCCAAATTTTATTATTATCTACCTATCTTTACAACTAAGTCTGGTCTTGCCACTACAATCCCCAATACATGTATCCCTGGTGCTGGTTTCTAACCCCTTCCCACGATACACCCATTGAGTTGTCGGAGAAGACTGGTCAGCCCCTCATTCACTCACCAAGGTCGGCCCGACCAGCCCTCTGTGATTACATGGGGGGACAACCATTTCTTCCCTTATGCACCATTTTGGTGTTCTTTTATTCTTTTTTTTTCACTCCCTGATAATTATCCCCACAAGCATCCAGCACCTCAACCCCCCTACTGGCAAGGGTTCGTGGCATGGGTGATGAAACTCTAGCCCCATGTCTATATGGCATCATATGAGTCCAGCAGTGTCAACCGTACCCCATAATATGGGCTACCACAGGCCCCATTTTCAAGCCGAGTACGGCATCTAGTCTAGCAATCACAACCATCATATAGAATTCACAGTGTTGATCAACAACAGTCATTATGCCGTGATTTGAGTAACTTGAATTATAAATAAATAACACAGCATTCATGATTCAATTATTAATAGCCGGCATTAGATCATAATTACATTTGCACATACGATAGTATTATTCACTCACCAGTACTTGGCTCTAGGTACTCGATCACAAATTCAGTTCCAGCAGTTGCCTGATTATTGTCCTCGAGCACGGGATCAGGTCCTAGACATAAATCAAACATTGTCTTATTCAGTTATCAGCTCTACACTGGTGGTCCTAGGGTTACCCTAATTTAATGAGTTGACCCGGAGTTCAATTGGTTCACTCTTGGAATCACTGAGCCTTACACCGGGCCTTAGGTTATGTTTCGGTGCATGGGCCAGTGCTAGGGCACAGGGGCAAATTGGTCATTTGTAATACCAGTACCTGCCACTAGGTCAGAACATGGTCCCACAACAATCTATGACATAATTACACTGCTGTCCACTTTAAGTCAGTGATGTAGAATCAAACATAGTAATGCACAATCACATGCGGGGCCCACTTAGGGTTCCAAATTTTTTTCATTTATGGACAGATGTGGGGGAAGGGCATTTTTATCATTTTCCACATCCCACAGTGTCCAAGGATCAAGGCCATCAGGAAATTATAGATCTGCCCCTTCATTTTTGAAAGATTCCATCACTGGGCCTTGCTGCATCGCCCAGTGCCTGCAGAATCGACCTTGGGCTGAGTTTTCAAGGTGGGGCCTACAGGGCTGGGCCCACACTTGATCCTCTGCATGTTTAGGGATCTAGGTAGCCCTTGCAATGGTCTATCTCATGGTCCAGTCGATTTCATCATCAGGGTTCCAGTCAGGCTGACTATGGCTACCCAAATAACCCTGGTGAATAGTGTTCAGGGTTTTGGCAAATCCAAAATCTTGGATTCAGCCACATCCAGGGCTGGATATGCATGTTCAATAGGGTTTCAGGGCTGCAACCATCTAGGGTTTGGTCTCTGCAGCCCTGGCTTGCAGTCTGGACTTCAATCCATTAGCCAGAAGGGGATCTGGGCAGTGCAACCATGCACAGCCAGATTTCGGCCAAGACAACAGCATAACTCAATATTGATTTCCATAGAAAAACCCAGATCTACCATGCACAAGGTCTGCATGGTTGATCTGGACCAAGACTGGGCAAACCCTAGCTTGTCTGGGCTGCCCAGGGTACAGAACACATCAAGAACAGGGAGGAAACAAAAGGCAGCAGGTATACAGGGGATTTTTATACCTGAAAATGGCTGAGGGAGGTTCGATTGCAGGCTGGAATGGCTGCAGCTGGTCTCCTTCCTTCCCCCTTCTTCCTTCTTCCTTCCCTTTCTCTCTTTTCTCTCTCTTCTTTCCTTTCTTCTCTCTTTCGGATTCCGATTAGCCAAGGGCTCTAAAATGAGCCCAAAGCCTCCTATTTATAAGCTTAGCCTCTACTGAGGTCTGTTTGCCTTCTTAAGCCTCTTTTAAAAATCCATTTTTGAACTGATTCTATCTGATTCTGGGTACATTGGTGGGGTCCACACTGAACCAGGGATATGAGGTGGTCCCTTAGAGTCCCCTCTATTATTGGAGAGTGTCCATGGTCAACTGGGGTGGTCCCCACATTTTTAATAATTAAAAATGTGCAAAAACAGCCACTTGGCGATGTCTCTGGGCGTTGCCACATCGCCCAGTGCCATGGCCCAGTGAATTCCAGCAACATGAATTCAAAGGGGGATTGCACAGGGGTTTGACCCTAGATCAGGGTATTGTCCCCACATGCCCACCATAGGTTTTTACATGATTTTTCAAAGGTGGGTCCCATCATTTTAGGAAGGAGAGAGATTACCTGGGATCCAAGTCATACATCAGTCTATGAGTTGTGCAAGTACAGGGGTCTGCTATCCATCTTCTAACAGGTATATAGGGAAATCTGTTCAAAGCAATCTCATTGATCTCATTGAGTGGAGTGATGCTCCACAGTGATCCTGGTGGCCTGGCTAGGGGTTCCTGCACTTCAGTCAGATTCCTGCCAGTCAGGGGGCAGGGTTTGATAGTTAAGGAGTCAAATAGTCTCCTAAGGTCATTCTAGATGGATGCATGCGTGTGTGTGTGTGCATTACATCGAATGTGACTCAAAAACAACAAAAATTACAGATTTGTAATTTTACAAAGTTTTCAATCAAGAGTCTTCAATTATTCAAGACTTTAAGCTTCCAAAAGTTTGACTTTGTTTTCTAAGCTTTAATCTTCTTTGAGTATGATCTTTGTACACTTGTATATGCTCCCCCTCACTTGATGCTATGCTTTGACTCTTAAAACACTTAGAACACAAGCATTAGTCCAAGTCTTATTTGTTATCATCAAAACATCATCATAAGGATGACTCGGAGGGTATAGGGTGCAGGGTCATTTTCCCTAACAATCTCCCCCTTTTTTATGATGACAAATAGGACACAAAAGATAAATAATGGAGAGCAATAATGTATGCAAGGGATAACAATTCATAATTTATTATAATAAGACTATAAAACATAAACATTCATGAACATTCATTACTACAACTTTCAAGCTTTCAACCTTCAAATACTTCTCCCCCTTTGTCATTATCAAAAAGAGGGGTAAAACCTATCAAGCAGAAGGATCAAAGGGTGGAAGAGGGGGAATAGAACTTGATGCACCGGCGAACGTCGGTGGAATTCCTTGTGGAGTTTCTCCCAATGTATCAAGAGAAAGATGTCCAAGATTGAGAGCAAGGGTTTGAATAGAGTTAAGAAGCTTGTCTTGGCGCAGGTACATGTTGTTAAATCCAGTCTTCACATCATCACGGAGGGATGCCACAACATCTTGAATCCATTGTTGTACAAGTTCAAATTCCATGATACGAGTGCTGGCTTCGTCCATGTATTCATCAATGCTTGACACCCAATCATGTAAGGATGCCGGAATACCTTCTTGAACTTGAGTAGGAGGAGGTGCAGTTCCATCTAAGACTTCTTCTTCTTCAACAAACACATCCGAAGGAGGAGGAATGGCAATAGTGTGGAAACGGTTTTGGGTGATGTGTTGAAATGTCATAGTGGACTCTTCTTCACGAGTGAGATCAATGTCAAAAGCCTTGAAAAGGCGAGTAAGAAGACATCCATATGGAAGATTTGTGCTCTTTTGGGGGTGGGCACAAGATTCCATATAATGCATAATAAAGTATGGAAGACAAAAGGGTGTAGAGGTATACACACAATATGTGAGATAGGCTTGAGGAGTGAGGCATTTGCTTTGATCACCTCCCCTAAGAATGAAATTGTACTGAGTTATATAAGAAATCACATGGGGAATGAGGCGTAGTCTACCGGTTACAAAGGGGACTGCTTGGGGATCATATTGCTTCAAAATGGATGAATAGACTGTGTTGTGGTCAATGAAATCTCTGAAAATGGTGCTCTTTGGTGTCCAAAAGATGCAAGGTCCATCGCACAAGATTCCAAGAAGACTAGCAAAAATGGCAATAGTAAGCTCTATGTGAACACTCTTCACATAGGTATGAAGCTTCAAGGATTCATCCGCCCCGCTGAAATAGAGATTGGTGTAGAAATACTTGACGAGTTGAGGGTAGCAAGGGTCATCCATATTGAGAAGAGCTTCCCAACCGATGTCTTTGAACATCCTCTCAAGTTGAATGCTATTGAAGGAGAATGTGTCAACTTCACGGCCTTCTTTGATTTTTCGGGCAAGATAGAAAGGCCAATTTGCACGGCATTCGGAAGAACTAAAGAGACGATCATCTCCTGGAGCATATTAAGGTCTTGAGGAGCCTCCGGTTCTTCCTCTCTTGGATGGTTGTTGCTCCTCGGGCATGACATTCTTGCTTCTTCGACTCATTTTCAAGGGAGATGTTGAAGAGATTGAAATTTTTAGATGTTTAGAGTGTATGAGAAAGAGGATAGGAAGAGTGGAGTGAACAGTGAATCAGAAAGAGACAAAAAATAGGGCTTTATATAGGCTCTTTATGCACTGTAACAGCCCAAAAATGAGCAAAAAATTTGAACATCCAGTTTACTGTTTCCTAAAATGGTGCACCGTTTCAAGCAGTAACGGCTAGAAACTGCTAGAAACAGCCTATCCGGTATACCATTTCACGCAGAAACAGTAAAAAAATAGCAATTTTTGAAACAAAAAGATTTTGAAAAAGCAGTTTTTAGTTTATTCAAAGGGGTCACACAACCCTAGGTCTCTTATAAGTGAGCATAATCTTTCTTCACTCAAGGGTTTTGTGAAGATGTCCGCAATTTGCTTCTTGGTCTCAATATAGTCGAGTCGGATTTCACCTCTTTGAGCTGTATCACGTAGAAAGTGATGACGAACATCGATATGCTTAGCTCTAGAATGTAAAATCGGATTCTTACTAAGATTAATGGCACTTGTGTTATCACATTGGATTGAGGAGGTGTCAAACTTCACTCCATAGTCTTGGAGGGTTTGCCTCATCCAAAGTACTTGTGCACAACACCGTCCGGCTGCAATGTATTCAGCTTCAGTGGTAGAAAGAGCAACTAAATTTTGCTTCTTACTAAACCATGACACTAAACACGATCTCAAGAAGTGACAAGTTCCACTTGTACTCTTACGATCAACATGACACCCGACAAAATCGGCATCGGAGAAGCTAACAAGGTCAAAGTCATTTGCCATAGGGTACCATAGCCCAATGCTTGGGGTTCCCTTTAAGTACTTAAAGATTCTCTTTATAGTACTCAAATGGGATTGCATAGGTTTGGCTTGGAACCTAGCACAAGCACAGACACTAAACATGATGTCCGGTCTACTAGCCATTAGGTAGAGTAAGCTACCTATCATGCCTCTATACTTAGTTGGGTCAACAGGGATTCCATCTTCATCTTTGGGCAAAGTTACAGATGTACTCATTGGAGTACAGGATGACTTTTGTCCATTGATGTCAAACTTTTTCAATAATTCTTTAAGGTACTTTGTTTAACTAATGAAGATCCCATTAGGGGTTTGTTTAATTTGAAGTCCCAAAAAGAAATTTAGTTCACCCATGAGACTCATCTCAAATTCATTACTCATGCATTTGCTAAAATCATGACAAAAAGATTCATTTGTAGATCCAAAGATAATGTCATCTACATAAATTTGAACTATGATCACATCATTCTTATCATGCTTAACAAATAAAGTAGTATCTATTTTATCCATTGAAAATCCAGTATCAACTAGAAACTTACTCAATCTGTCGTACCATGCTCTTGGGGCCTGTTTTAAACCACACAGAGCCTTTTTCAGCTTGTATACATGGTTAGGAAACTTTGAGTCTCCAAAACCAAGCCGTTGAGAGACATAGACTTCTTCATTGATGTAGCCATTCAGGAATGCGCTTTTGACGTCCATTTGGTGCAACATGAAATTCTATGATAGGCAAAAGCAAGCAACATTCTAATTGACTCAAGTCTAGCTACAGGTGCATATGATTCATCAAAATCAATATCTTCCTATTGGTTATAACCTTGAGCAACTAACCTAGCTTTGTTTCTAGTGATATTACCATCTTCATCAAGTTTATTCCTAAATACCCATCTAGTTCCAATTATCTTGGAGTTGGAGGGTTTTGGCACTAAGTCTCAAACTTGATTCCTTTCAAATTGATTAAGTTCTTCTTGCATAGCGATTATCCAATCACTATCCAAAAGAGCTTCTTTAATGTTTTTGGGTTCGATGGTAGATATAAAAGCAACATTGGAACAAACATTTTGGATTTTACTCCTAGTTTGTATACCTTTATGTAGGTTTCCAATGACAAGGTCAAGGGGATGGTCTTTAACAGTTCTAACCTCTTTAGGAAGTTGATGTACTTGATCATTAGGGTCATCTAAGGTAACTTTTTCAACTCTATTCCTGATCTCAAGTACTTCATCTTCATCATCATCTTCTAGGTCTTTTTACCTATCTTTTGCCATAGATTCATCAAATCTGACATTTATAGACTCTTCCACAACTAGTGTTTTCTTATTAAACACTCTATATGTTCTACTATTTGTGGAGTAGCCTAGGAATATGCCATCATCAGCCTTTTCTTCAAATTTTCCTAAATTATCCTTAGTATTAAGAATGAAACAAGCACATCTAAACACTTTAAAATAATCTACTTTAGGCAATTTATTATGAAACAATTCATAGGGAGTCTTTAACAAGATGAGTCTTATCAAAACCCAATTTAACACATAGCATGCCGTGTGAACAGCTTCAGCCCAAAAATACTTAGGCAAGGAGTACTCATTGAGCAATGTCCTAGCCGTTTCTTGGATTGTTCTATTCTTTCTTTCAACCACACCATTTGATTGTGGTGTTCTAGGGGCTGAGAAATTATGTGTTATACCTTATTTTTGACAAAACTCACCAAATTCTTCTATATTATCAAATTCATCACCATTGTCACTTTTTATGGAAGTAATCATGTAACTCTTTTGATTTTGTATTCTCTTGCAAAGAGCTACAAACTCCTTGTATGCATCATTCTTATGCTTGAGGAAAAGGGTCCAAGTAAAATGGAAGTAGTCATCTACGATAACAAAAGTATATTTCTTTCCTCCCAAGCTAGTGGTTTGTATAGGTCCAAATAAGTCTAAATGAAGTAATTGTAGTGGCCTAGTAGTTGCAACAGAATTAATGGCCTTATGAGAAGCTTTAGTAAGTTTACTTCTTTGACAAGCTCCACAAGTGTGATGCTTATCAAAATTCAATTTAGGTAAGTTTCTCACTAGGTTCTTAGAAGATAGAGATTTAATAATCTTAGGATTAATATGTCCCTATTTTCTAAGCCACAAGGTTGCATCATAAAACTTAGATATGAGACAAGCATCATGAGAGTTCATATTAAAAGTACAAATATAAACATTATTTTCCTAGAACCCTCAAGAATCATATTATCATTGGAATCTTTAATTTCACATTTGGAGGCATTAAAATTAACAAAATAGCCATTGTTACAAAGTTGACTTACACTAAGCAAGTTATACTTTAAATTTTTAACTAGGCTAACGTTAGAAATTACTGTACCTCCAAACTTTATTGATCTATTTTCAATGATTCTTCCTTTGGTGTTGTCTCCAAATGACACCCATCCACCTTTTTGCTTCTTGAGTTCCGAAAATAGCCTTGGGTTGGATGTCATATGCTTTGAACAATCGCTATCAATATACCATTCATTTTTGCTTAGATGTACCTACAAAACAAGAGTGCTTAATGAAATTTTGGTCCCTATTGAGTGTTGGGTCCATCATTGTTAGTATTATACATTCCTCTTAGTCTCCACATCATTTGGTGACCATTTGCCTTTTGGTTCTCATACCAACTTATGTATGATTGAGGGTTCCAAGATCTTTGGTTTTGAGACATACTAAATGAGCCTTGGTTATTGGGTGGTTTTTGCACCTTTGGAGGATTTCTCCTAGTTTGGCCATTAAAGGGTCTGTTAGGAGTTTGACTATTGAAGTGTCTTCTAGGAGGGCGAAAAGGTTGCTTTATATAATAGCATTTTCAAACAGTATGTCCCTTTTTGTTGCAATTGTTGCACACAACAATTTGAGGGATATTTGGACTTTTAGTCTTCCCTTTGGGATTTGATTTGCTTACTTGAGGAGTTTTCTTTCTAACATAGCAATCCTCAATCAAATGTCCTTTCTTTTTACAATAATTGTAAAACTTCTTCTTCATTTTCTTACTTGTTACTTTACTTGAACTTGCTTCATTGATTTGATTTGAAAGCTTGTTCACATCATAGCCTACTCCTTCCTTGTTGAAGGGTGTTTTGGAGATATTTTCAAGTAAAATATCAATGGTCTTTTTACCATTTGTGAAGGACTCTAAGGCTTTACACAATTTCTCTTTTTCTTCTTTCAAGATATTTACTTGAGACGTTAGAGAAGTGTTTTGGTCTTTAAGGGTGTTTATCTCCTTAAGGAGAATTTTCTTAGTAGTAGCCAATTCTATGCTACTTTGATATAAATCTTCAAATGCCTCTTCTAACTCTAAATAGTCTTTATCTTTAGAAGGAGAAGTAGGAATTACCTCATTTTGAGTTTCTTCTTCTTCAGTAGCCATTAGAGCAAGATTTGTTTATTCCTCTTCTTCTTGTGATTCTTCATCACTTGAACCGAAGGTGTGTTCAGCTTTGTAGGCCTTCTTATATTTCTTCATTTTAGGGCAATCTCCTCTAAAATGTCCAGGTTTCCTACATTCATAGCATAAAATTTCTTTTGAAGAAGAGTCAGAATTATCCTTAGAAACATTCTTACCTTTTTGGTCTTTTGAGAATCTTCTTCTGTTGAATGAAGGTTTTCCTTTGTTCTTCAAAAATCTTGAGAATTTCTTTAAAAAATAGGTAATTTCATCATCCAAAAGTTTTTCATCATCATCGCTGATGTCATAGGTTTTGAATGCAACAACCTTCTTCTTAGGTTCCTTAGGCTCGTCCTCCTTGGTGTCTTGCTTCAGCTCCATCTCATATGTTTGGAGTGATCCCAACAGCTCATCTAGGCTTAGCTTATCAATGTCTTTTGATTCTCTTATGGCTATAGCCTTGGGTCTTCATTCCTTTGAGAGGGATCTTAGAATCTTTCGAACGTTCTTACCATTGGAGTAAACCTTACCTAATCCTTTCAACTTGTTCACGATGTTAGTAAATCGAATAAACATGGCATATATATCTTCATCATTTTTTATTTTAAACAATTCATATTCATTCACTAACAAGTCAATCTTAGATTGCTTAACTTCAGATGTACCCTCATAGGTCACTATAAGCTTATCAGACATCTCCTTAGCGGAGTCACACATGCATGTCCTATTATACTCATTTTCTTCAAATGCACATTGGAGATAACTTATAGCAACATAGTTGAGTTGCATTTTAGCTTTCTCAGCTGGGGTCCATTCTTCTTTGGGCTTGTCTATGGTATTAGGTCCCATTCTCTATAACTTCCCATGCGTCAATATTATTGGCACACACGAAGTTCTTGAAGTGATTCTTCTAATAGGAGAATCCTTCACCTTCAAAAAAGGGAGGTTAGGTAATGTTGTAACCTTCGAACTTACGGTTAGCAGAAGTTTCCATGGTCTTTAACTCTTAAATGGATTAAAAAAATCACGGTCTTGAGCTCTCGCTTTGATACTAAATGTAAATTCACCTAGAGGGGAGGTGAATAGGTGTAGGTTCGAAAATTAAAAGAACAATGCGGAATTAAAAACAACAATAAAGATAGAGAATAGTAAAGACAAGCAATGCAAAGAGACACAAGCAATTTATAGTGGTTCGGCCAAAATGTGCCTACGTCCACTCCTCTCACTTTAGAGAGAATTTTACTATTTAGAATCTTGAGTGAGCAAGAGGACTCGTACAACTACTCTTGAGAAATGAGCAAGAGGACTCAAAAGCTACTCTTAAGTTAATGAGCAAGAGGACCCCTTCTCTTGATTCCGAGCAAGAGGACTCAACAACAACTTTAAACAAAGTAAAGTAAAATACTAAGAAGTTTAAAATTACCTCAAACCTTAGTAGAATAGGTGCTACCTTTCAATCTATGCAGATTGAATGCAAATGTGTATGAAGGGAGCAAGAGTGAGATTGAACTTCTTTGATCGTCTTTGTATAATCTCACTAGGAAGTAATTGATCTTTTAAAGCTCTTGATTGTGGATAATTATTGTGTTTAGAACACAAATCAAGAGGGTATTTATAGGCTAGGAGCCTAGAACCAATAAGGAATCCAATTAACATTTGGATTCCACAGTCTATAAATAATCCGACATGCTGGATGGGAATCCGGTATGCCGGATTACCTACTTTCCTTAAGGAACAGGGGAATAACGGTCATATTTTAATAGTCAGGAGTGATTCGGTATGCTGGATGGGGATCTGGTATGCCGGATCAGGGAACTCAGCAGTACTCTAGAATCTAGTATGCTGGATCCTCATCCAGCATGCTTAACTGAGCTGTTGTTTCCCATTCCTTGAGATTCATCATTGATCCGGTATGCTGGATTGGAAACCGATATGCCGGATTAGGCAAATTCAGTGTAGTTTCAGTCCAATTTCCTTAGGGATTGTTTGGGGTATTTCAACTCCATTTGGTCACACGGTTAAGGAGTCAAATAGCCTCCTAAGGTCATTCTAGATGAATGCATGCGTGTGTGTGTGCATTACATCGAATGTGACTAAAAAACAACAAAAATTACATATTTGTAATTTTACAAAGTTTTCAATCAAGAGTCTTCAATTCTTCAAGACTTTAAGCTTTCAAAAGTTTGACTTTGTCTCTAAGCTTCAATCTTCTTCGAGTATGATCTTCGTACACTTGTATACGCTCCCCCTCACTTGATGCTATGCTTTGACTCTTAAAACACTTAGAACACAAGCATTAGTCCAAGTCTTATTTGTTATCATCAAAACATCATCATAAGGATGATTCAGAGGGAATAGGGTGTAGGGTCATTTTCTCTAACACCAAGACCAAAAAAGTACAGAAATGCCCCCAAATAACCCCAAACAACCTACCCGGTCTGGATTAAACAAAAATGAACATATGTCAAAATAGGTATCGATTCAAAGATCCAGACCCACAACATCGCATCCACACGACCAATAAGAGATAATGACACTTTTTAGAAAATACCAAACCCAAAAAAGAACAGAAATGCCGTCAAATAACCCCAAACGACCCACCCGGTCTGAGTTAAATCGAAAATGAATATATGTCAAAATAGGTATCGAGTCGAAGGTCACAACCCTTAACATCGCATCCACACCTCTAATTAGAGATACGTATACTTATTAGAAAATCCCAAACACAAAAAAGTACAAAAATGCCCCCAAATAACCCCAAACGACCCACCCGATCTGGTTTAAACAAAAAATGAACATATGCCAAAATAGGTATCGATTCGAAGGTCATGACCCTCAACATTGCATCCACACATCTTATAAGAGATAAGGACACATTTTAGAAAATACCAAACCCAAAAAAGTATAGAAATGCCCTAAAATAACCTCAAACGACCCACCCGGTCTGGTTTAAACCGAAAATAAACATATGTCGAAATAGGTATCAATTTCAAGGTCATGACCCTTAACATAGCATCCACACGTCTAATTAGAGATAAGGACACTTTTTAGAAAATACAAAACCCAAAAAAGTACAGAAATGCCCCCAAATAACCCCAAACGACCCACTCGGTCTGGTTTAAACCGAAAATGAACATATGCCAAAATAGATATCGATTTGATGGTCACGACCCTCAATTTCACATTCATAAGTCTAATAAGAGATAAGGACACTTTTTAGAAAATCCCAAGCCCAAAAAAGTACAGAAATGCCCCCAAATAATTCCAAACGACCCACCTAGTCTGGATTAAAATGAAAATAAACATATGTCAAAATAGGTATCAATTTCAAGGTCATGACCCACAACATAGCATCCACACGTCTAATAAGAGATAAGGACAATTTTTAGAAAATAACAAACCCAAAAAAGTACAGAAATGCTGCCAAATAACCACAAACGACCCACCCAGTCTAAGTTAAACAAAAAATAAACATATGTCAAAATAGGTATCGATTCGAAGGTCACGACCCTCAACATCGCATCCACACCTCTAATTAGAGATAAGTACACTTTTTAGAAAATCCCAAACCCAAAAAAGTACAAAAATGCCACCAAATAACCCCAAACGACCCACCCGGTCTGGTTTAAATCGAAAATGAACATATGCCAAAATTGGTATCGATAGGAAGGTCACGACCCTCCGCATCCACACGTCTAATAAGATATAAGGACACTTTTTAGAAAATATTAAACCCAAAAAAGTATAGACATGCGCCCAAATAACCCCAAACGACCCACCTAGTTAGGTTTAAACCGAAAATGAACATATGCCGAAATAGGCATCGATTCGAAGGTCACGACCCTCAACATAGCATCCGAACGTCTAATTACAGATAAAGACACTTTTTAGAAAATACCAAACCCAAAGAACTACAGAAATGTCCCCAAATAACCCCAAACTATCCACCCGGTCAGGATTTAACTGAAAATGAACATATGTCGAAATAGGTATCAATTCAAAGGTCACGACCCTAAACATCGCATCCACACGTCTAATAAGAGATGAGGACACCTTTTAAAAAATCCCAAGCCCAAAAAAGTACAGAAATGCCCCCAAAACACCCCAAACGACCGGCCCGGTCTGGTTTAAACCGAAAATGAACATATGCCAAAATAGGTATCGATTGGTCACGACCCTCAACATCCCATCCACACGTCTAATAAGAGATAAAGACACTTTTTAGAAAATACCAAACCCAAAAAAGTACAGAAATACCGCCAAATAACCCCAAACTACCCACCCAGTCTGGTTTAAATCGAAAATGAACCTATGCCGAAATAGGTATCAATTCGAAGGCCACGACCCTCAACATCGCATCCTCACGTCTAACAAGAGATAAGGATACTTTTAGAAAATACCAAACCCCAAAAAAGTACAGAAATGCCCCCAAATAACCCCAAATGACCCACCCTTTCTAGTTAAAACTGAAAATGAACATATGTCGAAATAGGTATCGATTCGAAGGTCACGACCCTCAACATCGCATCCACACGTCTAATAAGAGATAAGGACACTTTTTAGAAAATACCAAGCCCAAAAAAGTACATAAATGCCCCCAAATAACCCCAAACGACCCACCTGATCTGGTTTAAACAAAAAATGAGCATATGCCGAAATAGGTATTGATTCAAAGGTCACAACCCTCAACATCGCATCCACACGTCTAACAAGAGATAAGGACACTTTTTAGAAAATACCAAACCCAAAAAAGTATAGAAATGCCGCCACATAACTCCAAACTAAACACGCGGTCTGGTTTAAACTGAAAATGAAATATGTCAAAATAGGTGTCGATTCGAAGGTCATGACCCTCAACATCGCATCCACACGTCTAATATGAGATAAGGACATCTTTTAGAAAATCCCAAGCCCAAGAAAGTACAGAAATGCCCCCAAATAACCCCAAATGACCCACCCGGTCTGGTTTAAATAAAAAGTGAACATATGCCAAAATAGGTATCGATTCGAAGGTCACGACCCTCAACATCGCATCCACACGTCTAATAAGAGATAAGGAGACATTTTAGAAAATACCAAACCCAAAAAAGTACAGAAATGCCGCGAAATAACCCCCAAACTACACACTCGGTCTGGTTTAAACAAAAAATTAACATATGTCGAAATAGGTATCGATTCGAAGGTCACGACCCTCAACATCGCTTCCACACATCTAAAAAGAGATAAGGACACTTTTTAGACAATACCGAACCCCAAAAAGTACAGAAATGCCCCAAAATAACCCCTAACGACCCACCCGATCTGGTTTAAACAAAAAATTAACACATGTCGAAATAGGTATCGATTCGAAGGTCACGACCCTCAACATCGTATCCACACGTCTAATTAGTGATAAGGTCATTTTTCAGAAATCCTAAATCCAAAAGAGTAAAAAAATGCCCTCAAATAACCCCAAACATCCCACCCGATCTGGTTGAAACCGAAAATGAACATATGCTGAAATACGTATTGATTCGAAGGACACGACCCTCAACATCGCATCCACACGTTTAACAAGAGATAAGGACACTTTTAAAAAAATCCAAAGCCCAAAAAAGTATAGAAATGCCCCCAAATAACCCCAAAAGTCCCACCCGGTCTGGATTAAATAAAAAATGAACATATGTCAAAATATGTATCGATTCGAAGATCATGACTCTCAACATCGCATCCACACGTCAAATAAGAGATAAGGACACTTTTTAGAAAATACCAAACCCAAAAAAGTGCAGAAATGCCGCCAAATAACCCCAAAGTACCCACCCGATCTGGGTTAAATCGAAAATGAACATATGTCCAAATAGGTATCGATTCGAAGGTCACGACCCACAACATCGCATCCACACCTCTAATTAGAGATAAATGCATTTTTTAGAAAATCCCGAACCAAAAAAAGTATAAAAATGTCCACAAATAACCCTAAACGAGCCACCCGGTCTGGTTTAAACCGAAAATGATCATATGCGGAAATAGGTATCAATTCGAAGGTCACGACTCTCAACATTGTATCCACACGTCTAATAAGAGATAAGGACACTTTTTTAAAAATACCAAATCAAAAAAAGTATAGAAATTCCCCCAAATAACCCCTAACGACCCACCCGATCTGGTTTAAATCGAAAATGAACATATGATGAAATAGGTATCGATTCGAAGGTCACGACCCTCAACATTGCAGCCACACATCTAATTTGAGATTAGGACACTTTTTAGACAATACAAAACCCAAAAAAAGTATAGAAATGTCCCCAAATAACCCCAAACGACCCACCCGGTCTGGTTTAAATCGAAAATGATCATATGCGGAAATAGGTATCAATTCGAAGGTCACGACCCTCAACATCGTACCCACAAGTCTAATAAGAGATAAGGACACTTTTTAAAAAATACCAAATCAAAAAAAGTATAGAAATGCCCCCAAATAACCCCTAACGACCCACCCGGTCTGGTTTAAATAAAAAATGAACATATGACAAAATAGGTATCGATTCGAAGGTCACCACCTTCAACATTGCATCCACACGTCTAATTTGAGATAAGGACACTTTTTAGAAAATACGAAACCCAAACAAAGTACAGAAATGCTCCCAAATAACCCCAAACGACCCACTCGGTCTGGTTTAAACAGAAAATCAATATATCCCAAAATAGGTATCGATTCGAAGGTCACGACCACCAATATCGCATCCACACGTCTAATAAGAGATAAGAACACTTTTTGAAAAATCCCAAGCCCAAAAAAGTACAGAAATGCTCCCAAATAACCCCAAACGACCCACCAGTCTGGATTAAACCAAAAATGAACATAGGTTGAAATATGTATCGATTCGAAGGTCACGACTCTCAACATCGTATCCACACGTCAAATAAGAGATAAGGACACTTTTTAAAAAATACCAAACCCAAAAAAGTACAGAAATGCCGCCAAATAACCCCAAACTACCCACCCGGTCTGGGATAAATCAAAAATGAACATTTGTCGAAATAGGTATCGATTTGAAGGTTACAACCCACAACATCGCGTCCACACCTCTAATTCGAGATAAGTACACTTTTTAGTAAATCCCAAACCCAAAAAAGTACAAAAATGCCCCCAAATAACCCCAAACGACCCAACCGATCTGGTTTAAACAAAAAATGATCATATCCAGAAATAGGTATCAATTTGAAGGTCAAGACCCTCAACATCGTATCCACACATCTAATAAGAGATAAGGACACTTTTTAAAAAATACCAAATAAAAAAAAGTATAGAAATGCCCCCAAATAACCCCTAACGACCAACCCAGTCTGGTTTAAATTGAAAATGAACATATGATGAAATAAGTATCGATTCGAAGGTCACGACCCTCAACATTGCATCCACACCTCAAACTTGAGATATGCACACTTTTTAGAAAATACGAAACCCAAAAAAAGTACAGAAAAATGCCCCCAAGTAACCCCGAACGACCCACCCGGTCTTGTTTAAACAGAAAATGAACATATCCCAAAATAGGTATCGATTTAAAGGTCACGACCCTCAGTATTGCATCCACACGTCTAATAAGAGATAAGGACACTTTTTTTTTTTGAAAATCCCAAGCCCAAAAAAGTACAAAAATGCCCCCAAATAACCCCAAACGACTCACCCAGTTTGGATTAAACCGAAAATAAACATATGTCAAAATATGTATCGATTCGAAGGTCACGACTCTCAACATCGCATCCACATGTCAAATAAGAGATAAGGACACTTTTTAAAAAATACCGAACCCAAAAAAAATACAAAAATGCCGCCAAATAACCCCAAACTACCCACCCGATCTGGGTTAAACCGAAAATGAACATATGTCGACATAGCTATCGATTCGAAGGTCACGACCCACAACATCGTATCCACACTTCTAATTTGAGATAAGTACACTTTTTAAAAAATCCCAAACCCAAAAAAGTATAAAAATGCCCCTAAATAACCCCAAATGACCCACCCGGTCTGGTTTAAGCCGAAAATGATCATATGCGGAAATAAGTATCGATTTGAAGGTCACGACCCTCAACATCACATCCACACGTCTAATAAGAGATAAGGACACTTTTTAGAAAATACCAAACCCAAATAAGTACAGAAATGCCACCAAATAACCCCAAACGACCCACCCGGTCTAGGTTAAATCGAAAATGAACATATGTCAAAATAGGTATCGACTTGAAGGTCACGACCCTCAACATCGGTAGGTGACCCGAATTGCACAACTGCAATCTACCAAATCCCACGGATCTAGAAGTAGTGCTTACGTTCATGAACCAATATCCACATCTTAACCACAAGTAAGATCAGAGTAATGCAGAGCAACTACAGTTTAGCAAGAATAAATGGAAGCATAGCGATACGAGAAATGGTGTTAATATATACATAATAAGTCTTGTTCGAACATTTCCCCGACACACATAACCCTCAACCAAAGAAAAGAAAAACTAATAAGTTAAGTACTACATACATGATTATATACAGGGTTAGGGCACCCAAGCACAAAAGAAAGAAAGAAAACAAAAGCAGTAACTAAAACCGAACCACGGTCAAAACAGGAAACCTCCTAACAAAACAAAAAGGGGTTCCCAACACCAGACATCAGAAACACTCCTCAAAGGTCTTCATCCACAACCACCGAGAAAGTATGCAGAATCGGTATGACCTCCGTCGGGGTCCATACCAACATCATCATACACACCAGGACTCTCCTCCTCGAGATAGCCCCCCATGCCACAGCGGCATCCACCTGCAAGATCATCTAAGAACAAAGCAACATATAATAGAGTGTGAGCCCCACCGAGCTTGTGAGCAAATAACATCCATCATGCATGCATATGGAACCACAATCCACAGATTCACATGATCTACATGATATGCAAGTCCAGTTTTATTATTAGCCACCTATCATTACAACTAAGTCTGGTCTGTGCTACTACAATCCCAATGCATGTATCCCTGGTGTAGGCTTGGTTACCTCTTCCCGCGATACATTCATGGGGTTGTCGAAGAAAACCAGTCCGCTCCAGCATCCCTTCCTAGGTCAGCCCAACCAACCCTCTGTGATTATCCTGGTAAACAACCATTTCTTCCCTCATGCACCATATAGGTGTTCTGAATCTATGCACCTTTCGGTGTTCTGATATATGCACCTTTTGGTGTTCTGATAATTGCACCTTTCGGTGTTCCGATCCTATTCACTCCATAATAATTGCTTCCCAGGCATCCAGCACCTTAACCCCTACTGGCAAGGGTTCGTAGCACAGGTGATGAAACTCTAGCCCCATTCATAGTACGGGACAAGCAGTGTCAACCGCATTCATAGTACGGGCTACCACAGGCCTCATTTCACAGTCATCTATTCTAACAATCACAATCATCATATTCATTTCATAGTGTTGATCGACAACAATCATTATGCAGTGATTTGAGTAACTTTGATTATAAGTATGTAAATAGCATAATAGACAAGATTCAATTATTAATAGCCGGCATCAGATCATAATTACATTTGCACATACGATAGTATCATTCACTCACCAGTACTTGGCTCTAGGTACTGAGTCACAGATTCAATTCCAGCTGTTGTTTGATTATATTCCTCAAGCACGGGATCAAGTCCTAGAAACCAAAATCAAATAGTGTTTTATTCAGTTATTGGTCCTAAACTGGTGTCCTAGGGTTACCCTATCTTATTGGGTTGACCCGGAGTTTGGTTGGTCTCATTTGGAAACACCGGGCCTTGCACTGGGTCTTAGGTCATGTCCCGGTGCATGGGCCAGTGCCTAGGGCACAGGGGCAATTTGGTCATTTACACTGGCCCCACCTGCCTCTAAGTCAGATTTAGTCCACAATATATTTTACATTACAACATACTGCTGTCCAACTCAGGACAGTGCAGTATGATCAAGCACAGCAAGGTACAGCTACCCTCGGGGCCCACTTAGGGTTCCAACCAATTTTCACATATGGACAGATGTGGGGGAAGGTCATTTTTTATCATTTCCACATCCCACAGTGTCCAAGGATCAAATCCCATAGGAAATTACAATTCTGCCCATTTGTATCGAAAGATTCCTTCACTGGGCGATGGCTCTGGGCTTTACTACATCGCCCAGTGCCTGCAATCGACAGCAGGGCTGAGCTTCCTAGGTTGGGTTTTGCAGGGCCAAGGGTCCAATGGATCCTTTGCATGTTTGGGGGGTTGGATAGCCCTAATGGTGACCTATCCTATGGTACCATTGGTTCCTTCATCAGGGTTCTAGTTAGGCTGGATCTGCCTGCCCAAATAACCCTGATGAATAGTATTCAGGGTTTTGCAGGTCTGAGATCTTGGAATCCAGCCACATGCAAGGTTGGAAATGAATGCAAAATAAGGTTTCATGGTTGTACCCACCTAGGGTTAGGTCAGTGCAACCCTAGCTTGCAGTTTGGGCTTCAATCCAATAGCCAGATGGGGATCTGGGCAGAGCATGCATGCTCAGCCAGAATTTGGCTAAGGGAACAACAAAACCAAATATTGATTTTCACCAAAAAGCTCAGATCTACCATGCACAAGGTTTGCATGGCTGATCTGGACCAAGACTGGGCAAACCCAAGCTGTTCTGGGTTGCAAAACACAGCAAACACCAAGAAAGAACAGGTACAGCAGGTATGGGGGAGGTTCATATACTTGAAAATGGCTGTGAAGTGGCTCAGATCAGCCAGAGATGGAGCTGGCAGCACCCCTCCTCCTCCTTCCTTCTTCCTTCTTCTCCTTCTTCTTCTTTCTCTCCTTTCTTTCCTCACTTCTCTTTTTTGGATTTGATTTCTGCCAAGGGTTCTAAATGAACCCAAAAGCCTTTTATTTATAACCAAAGGCCACCTAAGGCCTGTTTGGCAACAGTCCCCTCTTTTAAAAACTGATTTTTGGAACTGATTCTGTCCAGTTTAGGGCTCTCTGGTGGGGTCCACACTGAACTATGGATATGAGATGGTCCCTTAGAGTCCCCTCTATCAGTCGAGAGTGTCCATGGTCAAGTTGTGTGGTCCTCATAATTATAATAATTAAATATATGCAAAATCAGCCACTGGGCGATGTCTCTGGGCGTTGCTGCATCGCCCAAAGAATTCCTGCAATAGAATTCAAAGGGGAAAAGCACAGGGGTTTGACCCTAGGTTAGGGTATTTTCCCTACATGACCACCATGGGTTTTTATATGATTTTTTAGAGGTGGGTCCCACCACTTGAAGGAGGAGAGAGATTACCTGGGATCCAAGTCATACCTCAGGCTGTGAGCTATACAAGAGCAGGGGTCTGCTGTCCATCTTCTCAAAGGTGTATAGGAGGACATGCACTGAATTTCCTCATTGATCCATACCACTGGAGCGATGCTCCACAATGAATCTGATTGCCTGATTAGTGGTTCCTGCACTTCAGTCAGATTCCAGCTAGTCAGAGGGCAGAGTTTGACATTTCTCCCCACCTTACAAAAATTTCGTCCTCAAAATTTGCTTACCTAATAATCCAAAAAGTTGAGGATACTTCTCCTTCATTTCTTCCTCACGTTCCCACGAAGCTTCTTCCATTGGGTTATTTTCCCAACGAACTTTCACGAAAGCGATGGTGCGGTTTCGGAGGTTATGTTCTTCTCTATCCAGTATCTCCGTGGGGTGCTCTTCATAGGTCATGTCCACGCTTAACTGTTCAGGTTCAGCTGATAATACATGCGTCGGATTGTTTATGTATTTTCGTAGCATTGACACATGAAAAACATTGTGGACGCCTGATAAAGATGGCGGTAGAGCCAGCCTGTATTATGGGTCCCACTCTATTTAGAATTTCATATGGACCAATAAATCTTGGGCTCAACTTACCTTTCTTGTTGAAGCGCAGCAGTCCTTTGGTTGGAGACACTCGAAGAAACACTTTTTCTCCGATCTCAAATTCAATATCCTTCCTTCGGTTGTCCGCATAACTCTTCTGTCTCGACTGGGCTGCCTTGATCTTCTCTCTTATGACATCCACTTTGTCGCAGGTTGCTTATATCATCTTAGGTCCGAGATACTTCCGCTCACCAACTTCATCCCAATAAAGCGGAGTTTGACACTTCCTGCCATAGAGTGCTTCGAACGGTGCCATGCCAATGGTGGAGTGGTAACTGTTATTGTATCCAAATTCCACTAGTGGTATGTGAGCATCCCAACTGTCGTTCATTTCCAAAATACAGGCTTGGAGCATGTCTTCCAGAGTCTGAATGGTTCTTTCTGACCGTCCGTCCGTCTGCGGATGAAAAGCTGTACTGAGATTCAATTGAGATCCCAATGCCTTTTGTTGACTTTTCCAAAACCTTGAAGTAAATCGAGGATCTCTGTCACACACAATACTGACAGGCACGCCATGTAAGCAAACTATGTTGTCAATGTATATCTGGGTAAGCTTTTCCATCGGATAGCTTATTTTAATCGGTATGAAATGAGCTGCCTTTGTCAGTCCGTCTACGATCACCCAAATTGCATTCATGCCCTTCCTGGTGTTGGGCAGATTTGTTACGAAATCCATAGTGATTCTTTCACACTTCTACTCAGGTATGGGAAGTGATTGCAAGAGTCCATACGATAAGTGTCTTTTCGCTTTTATTTGTTGACAGGTAGGGTACTTGGACACGTAGATTGCTATGGTCTGCTTCATTCCAATCCACCAGTAATATTTCTTCAAATCCTTGTACATCTTTGTACTCCCAGAGTGGATGGTATAGGGTAAGTTGTGCGCCTCTTTAAGAATCCGGTCTTGGACATCAAAATCCTTAGGCACGCACAATCTATCCCGAAACTTCAATGCTCCATCTTGGGCCGGTGTAAAGTCCGGGTCCTTATGGACACCTTGTTGAATTTCCCAAATTAGTTTGGCCAGCTTGGGATCCAATGGTTGTTTTGCAATTATCTCCTCTTGTATCGATGGTTGTAGATCCAATGCTGCTAGCTACACGGTTGCTTCCCCTATCACGAGCTCCAAATCAAATTTACGAGCTTCCTCCATTTGTTGCTCACTTATGACCAAAGATATGAGAGACGCAGTCTGAGATTTTCTGCTTAATGCGTCCGCCACAACATTGGCCTTGCTAGGGTGGTACTGGATTTCACAGTCATAATCTTTTACTAGTTCTAACCACCGCCTCTGTCTCATGTTAAGCTCCTTCTGGGTGAAGAAATACTTCAGACTTTTGTGATCACTGAAGATTTCACTCTTTTTACCGTAGAGATAGTGTCGCCAAATTTTCAATGCGAAGACTATTGCTGCTAACTCCAAATCATGGGTAGGGTAATTCTTCTCATGTTCTTTCAGTTGTCTGGAGGCATATGCGACTACTTTACCTCTCTGCATCAGGACGCCGCCTAGGCCTATTCTAGATGCATCCGTATATACTACCATTCCTCCGGTTCCATCTGGAATGGCCAGAACTGGAGCTGACACTAAACGGTTCTTTAATTCCCAGAAGCTTTTCTCGCACGCTTCATTCCACTCGAACTTAGTACCCTTCCTCGTGAGTTTTGTCATGGGTGGTGAAATGATTGAGAAGTTCTCAATAAATCGATGGTAATAACTGGCCAATCCTAAGAAACTTCGGATCTTAGTGGCATTTTTTGGAGTCTCCCATTCGAGTACCGCTTTCACCTTGTTCGGGTCTACCTTGATGCCGTCTTTGGTGACGATATGCCCCAGGAAACCAATTTGATTGAGCCAAAATTCACACTTACTAAAGTTGGCATAGAGCTGGTGTTCCCGTAATCGTTGCAACACGAATGTAAGATGTTGCGCATGCTCTTCCTCACTCTTGGAGTACACCAGAATGTCATCAATGAACACTATGACGAACTTATCTAGCACGTCATGGAATACCCTATTCATCATATCCATGAATGTTGTCGGGCCGTTGGTTAGTCCGAACGACAATACTAAAAATTCATAATGTCCGTACCGAATTTGGAACGCCATTTTATGGATGTCACCGCTCTTGATCTTAAGTTGATGGAATCTTGACCTAAGATCAATCTTGGAGAAAAATCTTGCTCCTTGTAGCTGATCAAAAAGGTCGTCGATATGCGGCAACGGATATCAATTCTTGATTGTCAGCTTATTCAACTCGCGGTAGTCGATACACAGCCGCATGCTTCCATCTTTCTTCTTCACGAATAGCACAAGTGCTCCCCAGGGTGACACACTGGGTCGAATAAATCCCTTCTTTAGCAGATCTTGAAGTTGTATCTGCAACTCTTTCAATTCGACTGGTGCCATCCTGTATGGTGCCTTAGATACCGGTGCTGCACCAGGAATCAGATCAATCGCGAACTCTATATCGAGGTCTGGTGGCAACTGTGTTAGATCTTCTAGAAATACATCAGGAAATTCTCTGACTATATGAAGCTCTTCCAAAGGTCTTATCTTTGCCTCCGTATCAAGTACAGTGGCCAAGAACCCTTGGCATCCTTCTCCTAGTAACTTCTGTGCTTGGAGTGCGGACAACATTATCCTTCTAGATTTTCTCCTTGGTTCACTTTGGTAGGTGAACTCCGATCCATCTTCCAATCTAAACCTTATATTTTTCTCCACACAAGATGTTTGCACCATAGGCAGATAACCAGTCCATGCCTAGTATTACATCAAAATCATTTATTTCCATTTTTATCAACCGAGCGGTTAACTTCTTCCCACAAATTTTGACTTAACAGGGGTCGTAAACCTCCTTCAAACTTACGACGCTTCCCGTTGGCGTGCTGACTACTAGCTCATGCCCAATGTCCCTTGGTTGGTCTTCCATCTTACTCGCAAAGGTTAAGGAGATGAAAGAGTGGGTTGTGCCTGAGTCAAATAATACTCGTGCGGGTATGGTTGAGACATTCAGGGTACCTAGGGTTTGTAGGTAATTTAAGTTATATGACATAAACCAATTTCTCCCTAGTTAAGTAGCGTTCAGCAACATGCCTGTCATTACATCAGGATTTGCCTCAGCTTCTTCATTGGTTAGAGCATACACCTTCCCTTGCATCAGATTGTCTTGTGGCTAAATGGCCTGGCATAGGCTTGATTTGGCAAGGTGTTGCCGTAACCACATGTCTTACAGTCTTTGGCCATATGCCCTTCCTTGTCGCATAAATAGCATTTGAAGGGTGGGGCTCCAGGTGTTACGGCTTTGCTAGCTTGACTTGCAGCTGGTTGGGCTGGCGAAGCTGCTGTCGTCGCTTGACTCGTAGCAGGTTGAGCAGGTTGACTGAATGTAGAGCGTAATGGACCTTGTCCCACGATTGGCCTACGATACAGAGTCGAAGTAGGGCCTGAGCTTGTTCCTCAGTTAACCTTATTTGGCCAGCCATAGGTTTGGAAATTGTTTGGCCTTTTATTTAGCCCGGACGACATCACAACCTTCTCCTTCTCCTTTTCTTTAAATCTATCCTCCATTGTCTTCGCCTTATCAACCATTTGGGCATATTCTCGAATATCCATTATTGACAAAAACTGATCCAATCTCGATCTTAAGTCCCTTCTCAAATTTCTTGGCCTTATTAACTTCTCCTTTCAAATGATCCGGAGCAAAATGGAACTAATCTTTGAAACGCTGTTGCTAATCTAATACCGACTTATTCATTTGCACCAGTGCGATGAATTCTGCTTCCTTTCTATCCTTGAAACTTTCAGGAAAATAATTCTTGAAGAAAACCTCTTTAAACTGCTCCCAAGTGGGATTCGGGTGTGCAGCTTCTAAATTAGGTCTAGTTGCCTTCCACCAAGCTTCAGCTTCATTCTGTAACTGATATCCCACACAAATAATCTTTTATGCGTCCGTGCACTCTAGTACCTCAAATGCCTTTTCTAGGACACTGATCCATCGTTCCGGCTGCATTGCTTCAGAGGTTATTTTCAAAAATGCAGGCGGTTGGAGTTTCTTAAATCGTTCCATCACCTTGGCGGTGGAATTCTCTGCTAAGTGTTGCGGTACTGGTGGTGGAAATAGCACTGGTCGATTGGGTGGTGGTGATGGGGCGCGTTCATGCATCATGGTTGCAAATTATGTAGACATATGACCAAGCAACTCCTGCTGTTGTTGTATAGTCCGCATCATCGTGGTCATGAATGCAGTTACGTCACCGGCTACCACACTTGACTGAGGTGCTGCTGCAATAGCTTGTGCAGCCGCTGGTGCTTCTGATGAAGCAGCCGATGCCTCAGAGTTTTGGGCCTCAGTCCCATTGGGCAGCTCCACTTCTGGCACAACTCTAGGTTGTTTACCTTTTCGACCTCCACGAGAACTTCTAGCGTTGACCATTGTTGCTTCTCTGAAAAGAGGAGCGAGTTCAATATTCCAATTTATCTATGTGGGTAAATAGTTGTTTTCCAGCTTAAGTAGGTTTAAATCCAGTCCACAGTTCCAATGAGTAACATGAGTCATACCAGTAAGGTGGAATTTGTTAGATTCTTTATCTTGGTTCATTAGGTAATGTGTTTCATTAATTACTTTTTGTTTCCTCTTGCTTACATGTTTTTATGTATCAATATGCTATGCATGGTGCTATATAAAATTTCAAGCTTTTAATTAATTACTTGATCTAGCAGGCAAGCATCTCCAACCTCTTCTCGGTCTCGAACTCCACTACCCGTAAAAATTCTATGTCAGCTATTACCTCTCCAGCTAACCTCAGAAAATGCTCTTGCTCCTCGGGTCCTCTAATGGCTGCAATGGTTAAGTACAAGTCCAGTCGATTTTCAGCCCGGGGTAATACTATTCGTATCCGCCTCAGTCTCTCTCGTAGATGTCTAATATAAAGCATGGTACTGGGGTCTCCAGATCGAATGAGGTATTAGGTCCTGTCACACAAAATGGTTCTAGGCATGAGGGCATACTTAATTAAGAGAATTAAGTACTTGACTATGGAAATTTAATTAACCATACACCAACATAACAAATTCTTGGGTTGGCTCGAGGTACCTTAACGTCTAAGGATTCGATTGACTAGACAACCTATCAGATCCTGCTCTCAGCTATCCTACACCTTGGTTAGGGTAAGATCTATGCTTCCCACACGTACCACGCATGTAGCACAACATACCTATGTAGCTATGTTCGGTTTGCATCACAACAGTCCAGTCAGTTCGTACATTACAATGGGCAGCATGGTGTATACTTATAATACATACCATATGTTATATTTAAATATATATATATATATATGTATATAATTATGCACAATAATATATATAACACATGTGTAAAATCTAGTCCTATAGGTCCTTACCTTAGTCCCTATTTATAGACTTTTACCTTCTTGAGCTTATGAAACCTAAGTCCCTAAGTTATCAATTTCTTATTATGTAATATATTTTAATATTTTTATTATTTAATAATAATAATCAATTAAAATTTTTTTTTGTAAAGTCCTTACTTTAATGTCCTATAAGTTTAGTATGCCCAAAAATAGAGTCTACATATGAAAATACTAATTTCCTGCAATTTTACCTTCACTGGGCGATGTCTCTGGGCGTTGCCACATCGCCCAGAGAATCTGGCTCAGGCTTTTTAAGTCAGAGAGGGCCCCATTTGCTTTCTATTTCACTCCAAGCTTCACCAAACCTTAGAGAAAAGTACTTGGAGGGTAAGGGGACCACTTCCACACTATTTCTCATCAATTCCTCGGTCTATTTGCGATCACATACGCGCTCCGGTAAACTTTCTAGGTCAAACTTATCTTTTTCATATCTCTATTCACTTCCCTCTTGTTTTGGTTTTGATTTTTACCAAATTGCTAGTCCTAACCATGGAGTTTCTTTCTCTTTTGTAGAGAATGTCCACTAGTAGTAGGCGTACTACATGCAAATCAGTCGCCCAGAAGAGGCTACGGGCTGAATCTGAGGATTCTTCCTACTCAGAGATTCCTCCTCCATCTCCTAGGGAGGATTCGTCTTTAGAGGAACCTAATTTTGACCACCATCTTTTCTCCAGGTATGAGTACGCTAAGGAGTGGAAAAACATCATTTCCGTAAAAATAGTGAATGGCGGGGTGGTGCGAGTAGAGGACTTCCACCAATATGGCCTCTTTGCCAAATTTAATGCCCTAGACTGGGCATCTATGTTATCTCCTACCGAGCCTTGTTATCCCAACCTGGTTCGGTACTTTTACTGTAACCTGGGGCCTTCTAGTGCCCAAGAGTTCGGGGTGGAGAATAGGGTGAAGGGAGTGGATATCAGGCTGACCACTACCCTATTGGCGGAGATCCTGGGTTTACCTGACACAGGTGATAAGGTTTATTACCAACCCCGCATGGATATATCGGACATGTTCTCTTTAGAGACTAGACGGACTGTGTTCAGAGCTTTGACAGGGTCAGGGGATACTCCCAAATCAGAGACCGTCTATAAGCCTAGTGCGAGGGTCATTAGTAGATGTGTAACCTATAACATCTACCCAAAGGGCAGAAACAAGGGTAGCATTTCTATGATGCAGGCCTAAAATACCTACTTCCTGTTAGGTGCCGGTCAGGGGGGTCCATTCATCAACCTCCCATACTACCTACTTCAGGTGATGCTTTACCATGCACGGAATCCAGTCGATGGTAACCTTCCTTATGGGAAGTTCCTTACATTGGTCTTTCGATACTTTGGGTTCCGTTAGAGGGGGAGTACATTGACAAGGCCAGATCCAGGCCAATAGACAAGACTTCTATTCTGAAGATGAAGGTGCCTGGGGAGGATCCTGTAGAGGGTGAGGAGCAGATGGGCATACCAGAGGGTGAGCTTCATGGTGATGCTGCACAGGACAAGGGTCAGATTGGTGATGCACATGATGAGGGCCAGATTGGAGAGGGGTAGGGAGACATTAGAGTAGACACTCAGGGCATGTACACGGAGGAGCAGGGATTAGATCCAGATGATCTTGAGGGTTTTGGCATGCCGTTTACGGACTTACCTACTTACGAGATGACTAGGGCCACTAGTTCACAGGTTCCAGGGCCTCCAGATTGGGCTCAGGTGATGGCACAGCTTCAGAGCCTCGGCACACAGATGTCAGACCTGGGATCTAGAGTTGATCAGGGTTTCACTTGCTTGGGCGGCAAAGTAGGTGCGGTTGAGCAGAGACTAGACTTCTGGGACTGCTACTTCCGTGTTGTCTCACGCCAGCCTCAGCCCCCTACTGATGACCTGCCTCCTACAAAGTAGCTCCTAGCATCTTCCAGACACTTGAGGCTACATGATTACGATCATCTTTTTTGTAGTTTATGCATTTTAGTCTCCTACCAGATGTACATAGTCTAGGTTTTTTTTTTTTTTTTTTCTTCTATCAGCTTATGTACTTGTTGAATTGCAATTTATGCAATCAAACTTGTATTAATATTGTTAAGTTAATGAAAATTTCATGTCATTGTATATTTGCATCTACCTCCCCTGTAGCTTTTACTTATTACATATTTTATTAGTTATATCTTGTTACCCTTAATTTGCACGTCATGAATGTAAGAAGAGCCTCATGCTCTGATACCAAGCTTTGTCACACCCCAAACCACCCCCTAGGAGGATTGGGTAGGTGACCCGAATTGCACGACCGCAATCCGCCAAATCCCACGAATCTAGAAGCAGTGCTTACATTCATGAACCAATATCCACATCTTAACCACAAGTAAGATCAGAGTAATGCAGAACAACTACAGTTTAGCAAAAATAAATGGAAGCATAGAGATACAGGAAATGGTGTTAATATATACATAATAAGTCTTGTTCGAACATTTCCCCGCCACACATAACCCACAACCAAAGAAAAGCAAAACTGATAAGTTAAGTACTACATACAAGAATATATACAGGCTTAGGGCACCCAACCCCAAAAGAAAGAAAGAAAAAAAAAAAGCAGTAACTAAAACCGATCCACAATAAAAACAGGAAACCTCCTAACAAAACAAAAAGGGGTTCCCAACACCAGACATCAGAAACACTCCTCATTGGTCTTCATCCATGACCACCGAGAAAGTACGTAGAATCTGTATGACCTCCGACGGGGTCCATACCAACATCATCATACACACCAGGACTCTCCTCCTCGATATAGCCCACCATGCCACAGCGGCATCCACCTACAAGATTGTCTAAGAACAAAGCAACATATAATAGAGTGTGAGCCCCACTGAGCTCGTGAGCAAATAACATCCATCATGCATGCATATGCAACCACAATCCATAGATTCACATGATCTACATGATATGCAAGTCCAGTTTTATTATTAGCCACCTATCATTACAACTAAGTCTGGTCTATGCTACTACAATCCCAATACATGTATCCCTGGTGTAGGCTTGGTTACCTCTTACCGCGATACACTCACGAGGTTGTCGGAGAAAACCAGTCGGCTCCAGCATCCCTTCCTAGGTCAGCCCGACCAGCCCTCTGTGATTATCCTGGTAAACAACCGTTTCTTACCTCATGCATCATATAGGTGTTCTAAATCTATGCACCTTTCGGTATTCCGATATATACACCTTCCGGTATTCTAATAATTGCACCTTTCAGTGTTCCGATCCTATTCACTCCCTGATAATTGCTTACCAGGCATTCAGCACCTTAACCCCTACTGGCAAGGGTTTGTAGCACGGGTGATGAAACTCTAGCCCCCCCATTCATAGTATGGGTCAAGCAGTGTCAACCGCATTCATAGTACGGGCTACCGCAGGACTCATTTCCAAGCCGAGTACGGCATCTATTCTAACAATCACAATCATCATATTCATTTCACAGTGTTGATCGACAACAGTCATTATGCAGTGATTTGAGTAACTTTGATTATAAGTATGTAAATAGCATAACAGACAAGATTCAATTATTAATAGCCGGCATCAGATCATAATTACATTTGCACATACGATAGTATCATTCACTCACCAGTACTTAGCTCTAGGTACTCAGTCATAGATTCAATTCCAACTGTTGTCTGATTGTTGTCCCTGAGCACAGGATCAAGTCCTAGATACCAAAATCAAACAGTGTTTTATTCAGTTATTGGTCCTAAACTGGTGTCCTAGGGTTACCCTATCTTACTAGGTTAACCCGGGGTTTGGTTGGCCTCATTTGGAAACACCGGGCCTTGCATTGGGTCTTAGGTCATGTCCCGGTGCATGGGCCAGTGCCTAGGGCACAGGGGCAATTTGGTCATTTATAGTGCCCACACTTGCCTCTAAGTCAGATTTAGTCCACAATATATTTTACATTACAACATACTACTGTCCAACTCAAGACAGTGCAGTATGATCAAGCACAGCAAGGCACAGCTGCCTGCGAGGCCCACTTAGGGCTCCAACCAATTTTCACATATGGACAGATGTGGGGGAAGGTCATTTTTGTCATTTCCCACATCCCACAGTTTCCAAGGATCAAATTCCATAGGAAATTACAATTCTGCCCTTTTATATCGAAAGATTCCTTCACTGGGCGATGGCGCAGGGCCTTGCTGCATCGCCCAGTGCCTGCAATCGACAGCAGGGCTGAGCTTCCTAGGCTGGACTTTGCAGGGCCAAGGGTCCAATGGATCCTCTGCATGTTTGTGGGGTTGGGTAGCCCTAGTGGTGACCTATCCCATGGTACCACTGGTTCCTTCATCAGGGTTCCAGTTAGGCTGGATCTGGCTGCCCCAATAACCCTGATGAATAGTGTTCAGGGTTTTGCATGTCTGAGATCTTGGAATCCAGCCACATGTAAGGCTGGAAATGAATGCAAAACAAGGTTTCATGGCTATACCCACCTAGGGTTAGGTCAGTGCAACGCTAGCTTGCAGTCTGGGCTTCAATCCAATAGCCAGATGGGGATCTGGCCAAAGCATGCATGCTCAGCCAGAATTCGGCTAAGGGAACAGCAAAACCAAATATTGATTTTCACCAAAAAGCTCAGATCTACCATGCACAACGTCTGCATGGCTGATCTGGACCGAGACTGGGCAAACCCAAGCGGTTCTGGGCTGCCCAGTGTTGCAAAACACAACAAACACCAAGAAAGAACAGGAACAGTAGGTGTGGGGGAGGTTCCTATACCTAAAAATGGCTGTGAAGTGGCTCGGATCAGCCAGAGATGGAGCTGGCAGCAGCCCTCCTCCTCCTTCCTTCTTCCTTCTTCTCCTTCTTCTTCTTTCTCTCCTTTCTTTCCTCTCTTCTCTTTTTTGGATTTGATTTCTGCCAAGGGTTCTAAATGAACCCAAAAGCCTTCTATTTATAACCAAAGGCCACCTAAGGCCTGTTTGGCAGCAGTCCCCTCATTTAAAAACTAATTTTTGGAACTGATTCTGTCCAGTTCAGGGCTCTCTGGTGGGGTGCACACTGAACCAAGGATATGAGGTGGTCCTTCAGAGTCCGCTCTATCAGTGGAGAGTGTTCATGTCAAGTTAGGTGGTCCCCATAATTATAATAATTAAATATATGCAAAATCAGCCACTGGGTGATGTCTCTAGGCGTTGCAGCATCGCCCAAAGAATTCCTGCAACAGAATTCAAAGGGGAAAAGCACAAGGGTTTGACCTTGGGTTAGGGTATTGTCCCCACATGCCCACCATGGGTTTTTATATGATTTTTTAGAGGTGGGTCCCACCACTTGAAGGAGGAGAGAGATTACCTGGAATCCAAGTCATACACCAGGCTGTGAGCTGTACAAGAGCAGGGGTCTGCTGTCCATCTTCTCACAGGTGTGGACATGATGTTGAGGGTCGTGACCTTCGTATCGATACGTATTTTGGCATATATTCATTTTTGGTTTAAACCAGACCGGGTGGGTCATTTGGGGTTATTTGGGGGAATTTTTGTACTTTTTTGGATTTGGGAATTTCTAAAAAGTGTACTTATCTCTAATTAGATGTATGGATGCGATGTCAAACTCTGCCCTTTGACTGGCTGGGATTTGACTGAAGTACAGGAACCTCTGATCAGGCAATCAGATTCATTGTGGAGCATCGCCCCAGTGCCATGGATCAATGAGGAAACTCAGTGCATGTCCTCAATAAGAGATAAGGATACTTTTTAGAAAATACCAAACCCAAAAAAGTACAAAAATGCCCCCAAATAACCCAAACGACCCACCCGGTCTGGTTTAAATCGAAAAGAAACATATGTCAAAATAGGTATTGATTCGAAGGTCATGACCCTCAACATAGCATCCACACATCTAATTAGAGATAAGGACACTTTTTAGAAAATACCAAACCCAAAAAAGTACAGAAATGCCCCTAAAAAACCCCAAAAGACCCACCCGGTCTGGTTTAAACCAAAAATGAACATATGCCGAAATAGGTATCGATTCGAAGGTCAAGACCCTCAATATCGCATCCACACGTCTAATAAGAGATAAGGACACTTTTTAGAGAATACGAAACCCAAAAAAGTATAGAAATGCCCCCAAATAACCCCGAACGACCCACCCGGTTTGGTTTAAACCGAAAATGAACATACGTCGATATAGGTACAGATTCGCAGGTCACAACCCTCAACATCACATCCACTTGTCTAATAAGAGATAATGACAGTTTTTAGAAAATCCCAAACCCAAAAAAGTACAGAAATGCCCCCAAATAACCGCAAACGGCCGACTCGGTCTGGTTGAAACTAGAAAAGAACATATGTCGAATTAGGTATCGATTTAAAGGTCACGACCCTCAACATCGTATCCACACGTCTAATAAGAGATAATGACACATTTTAGAGAATACCAAACCCAAAAAGTAGAGAAATGCCCACAAATAACCCCAAACAACCCACCTGGTCTGGCTTAAACCGAAAATGAACATATGCCAAAATAATTATTGTTTCGAAAGTCACGACCCTCAACATCGCATCCACACGTCTAATAAGAGATAAGGACACTTTTTAGAAAATACCAAACCCAAAAAAATACAGAAATGCCCCCAAATAACCATGAATGACCCACCTGGTCTGGTTTAAACAAAAAATGAACATATGTCGTAAAAGGTATCGATTCAAAGGTCACGACTCTCAACATCGAATCCACACGTCTAATTAGAGATAAGGACACTTTTTAGAAAATCCAAAACCCAAATAAGTATAGAAATGCCCCCAAACAACCCCAAACAACCCACCCGGTCAGGTTTAAACCGAAAATGAACATATGCCAAAATAGGTATCGATTCGAAGGTCATGATCCTCAACATCGCATCCACACGTCTAATAAGAGATAAAGACACTTTTTAGAAACTACGAAACCTAAAAAAGTACAAAAATGCCCCCCAATAACCCCAAACGACCCACCCGGTCTGGTTTTCACCAAAAATGAACATATGTCAAAATAGGTATCGATTTGAAGGTCACGACCCTCAACATCGCATCCACACGTCTAATAAGAGATAAGGAAACTTTTTGGAGCATCCCAAACCCAAAAAAGTACAAAAATGATCCCAAATAACCCCAAACGAGCCACCCGGTCTGGTTTAAATTGAAAATGAACATATGCCAAAATAGGAATCAATTCGAAGGTCACAACCCTCAACATCGCATCCACACGTCTAATAAGAGATAAGGACATTTTTTAGAGAATCCCAAACCCAAAAAAGTATAGAAATGCCCCCGAACGATCCACCCGATGTGGTTTAAACCGAAAAGGAACATATGTCGAAATAGGTATCGATTCGAAGGTCACGACCCTCAACATCGCATCTACACGTCTAATAGGAGATAAGGACACTTTTTAGAAGCTCCAAAACCAAAAAAAGTACAGAAATGCCCACAAGTGAACCCGAACGACCCACCTGGGCTGCTTTAAATAGAAAATGAACATATGTCGAAATAGGTATCAATTCGCAGGTCACAACCCTCAACATCGCATCCCCAAGTCTAATAAGAGATAAGGACACTTTTTAGAAAATCCCAAACCCAAAAAAGTACAGAAATGCCCCCAAATTACATCAAACGACCCCCCCGATCTGGTTCGAACCGAAAATGAACATATGTCAAAGTACTTATCAATTCGAAGGTCACGACCCTCAACATCACAGCCACACGTCTAATAAGAGATAAGGACACTTTTTAGAAAATCCCAAACCAAAAAAAAGTATAGAAATGCCCCCAAATAGCCCTAAATGATCCACCCGTTCTGGTTTTAACAAAAAATGAACATATATCGAAATAGGTATTGATTCGAAGATCACGACCCTCAACATCGCGTCCACATGTCTAATAAGAGATAAGGACACTTTTTAGAAAATACCAAATCCTAAAAAGTACAGAAATGCTCCCAAATAACCCACTCAGTCTGGTTTAAATCGGAAATGAACATATGCTGAAATAGGTATCGATTCGGAGGTCACGACCCTCAACATCGCTTCCACACATCTAAGAAGAGATAAGGACACTTTTTAGAAAATCTAAAACCCAAAAAAGTACAAAATGCCCCCAAATAACCCCAAACAACCCACCCGATCTGGTTTAAACCAAAAATGAACATATGTCAAAATAGGTATCGATTCCAAGGTCACGACCTCAACATCGTATCCACATGTCTAATAAGTGATAAGGATGCTTTTTAGAAAATCCCAAGCCCAAAAAAGTATAAAAATGCCCCCAAATAACCGCAAACGACTCACCTGGTCTGGTTTAAACCGAAAATGAACATATGCCAAAATAGGTATCGATTCGAAGGTCACGACCGTCAATATCGTAACTACACGTCTAATATGAGATAAGGACACTTTTAAGAAAATCCCAAACCCAAAAAAGTACAAAAATAACCCCTAACGACCCATCCTGTGACACCCCAATCCACCCCCTGGGATGATTGGGTACGTGACCCGAATTGCACGACGGCAATCCTCCAAATCCCACGGATCTAGAAGCAGTGCTTACATTCATGAACCAATATCCACATCTTAACCATAAGTAAGATCAGAGTAATGCAGAACATCTACAATTTAACTAAATAACCGAAAGAATGGCGATACGGGAAATGGTGTTAATATATACATACAGAAACTTGTTTGTTACATTTCCAGCACACACAACCCACAACAAAAGAAAACATAAGCTGATAAGCACAGTACTACATACATGATTATATACAGGGTTAGGATACCCAACCCCAAAAGAAAGAAAGAAAACAAAAGCAGTAATTAAAACCGATCCATGACCAAAAATAGGAAACCTCCTAACAAAACAAAAAGGAGTTCCCAGCACAAAATATCAAAAGCACTCCTCAACGGTCTTCATCCATGACCACCGAGAAAGTACGCAGAATCGGTATGACCTCCGTCGGGGTCCATACCAACGTCATCATACACACTAGGACTCTCTTCCTCGAGATAGCCCGCCATGCCACTGCGGCATCCACCTGCAAGATCATCTAAGAACAAAGCAACATATAACAGAGTGTGAGCCCCACCGAGCTCATGAGCAAATATGGTCCACCATGTATGCATATACAATCACAATCCACAGTTCACATGATCTACATGATATGCAAGTCTGATTTTAATATTAGCTACCTATCATTACAACTAAGTCTGGTCTGTGCTACTACAATCCCAATGCATGTATCCATGGTGTAGGCTTGGTTACCTCTTCCCGCGATACAATCATGGGGTTGTCAGAGAAAACTAGTTGGCTCCAGCATCCCTTCCTAGGTCAGCCCGACCAGCCCTCTGTGATTATCCTGGTAAACAACCGTTTCTTCCCTCATGCACCATATAGGTGTCCTGAATCTATGCACCTTTCGATGTTTCGATATATGCACCTTTCGGTGTTCTGATAATTGTACCTTTCGATGTTCCGATCCTATTCACTCCCTGATAATTGCTTCCCAGGCATCCAATAGCTTAACCCCTACTGGCAAGGGTTCATAGCACGGGTAATGAAACTCTAGCCCCATGTCTATATGGTATAGTATGAGTCAAGCAGTGTCAACCGCATTCATAGTACAGGCTACCGCAGGCCTCATTTCCAAGCCGAGTATGGCATCTATTCTAACAATCACAATCATCATATTCATTTCACAGTGTTGATCAACAACAGTCATTTTGCAGTGATTTGAGTAACTTTGATTATAAGTATGTAAATAGCATAACAGACAAGATTCAATTATTAATAGCCGGCATCAGATCATAATTACATTTGCACATACGATAGTATCATTCACTCACCAGTACTTGGCTCTAGGTACTCAATCATAGATTCAATTCCAGCTGTTGTCTGATTGTTGTCCCCGAGCACGGGATCAAGTCCTAGATACCAAAGTCAAATAGTGTTTTATTCAATTATTGGTCCTAAACTGGTGTCCTAGGGTTACCCTATCTTACTGGGTTAACCCGGGGTTTGGTTGGCCTCATTCGGAAAAACCGGGCCTTGCACTGGGTCTTAGGTCATGTCCCGGTGCATGGGCCAGTGCCTAGGGTACAGGGGCAATTTGGTCATTTATAGTGCCCACACCTACCTCTAAGTCAGATTTAGTCCACAATATATTTTACATTACAACATACTACTGTCCAACTCAAGACAGTGCAGTATGATCAAGCACAGCAAGGTACAGTTTTTGTCATTTCCCACATCCCACAGTTTCCAAGGATCAAATTCCATAGGAAATTACAATTCTGCCCTTTTATATCGAAAGATTCCTTCACTGGGCGATGGCTCAGGGCCTTGCTGCATCGCCCAGTGCCTGCAATCGACAACAGGGCTAAGCTTCCTAGGCTGGACTTTGCAGGGCCAAGGGTCCAATGGATCCTCTGCATGTTTGGGGGGTTGGGTAGCCCTAGTGGTGACCTATCCCATGGTACCATTGGTTCCTTCATCAGGGTTCCAGTTAGGATGGATCTGGCTGCCCAAATAACCCTGATGAATAGTGTTCAGGGTTTTGTAGGTCTGAGATCTTGGAATCCAGCCACATGTAAGGCTGGAAATGAATGCAAAACAAGGTTTCATGGCTATACCAACTAGGGTTAGGTCAGTGCAACCCTAGCTTGCAGTCTAGGCTTCAATCCAATAGCCAGATGGGGATCTGGCCAAAGCATGCATGCTCAGCCAGAATTTGGCTAAGGGAACAGCAAAACCAAATATTGATTTTCACCAAAAAGCTCAGATCTACCATGCACAACGTCTGCATGGCTGATCTGGACCGAGACTGGGCAAACCCAAGCTGTTCTAGGCTGCCCAGGGTTGCAAAACACAGCAAACACCAAGAAAGAACAGGAACAACAGGTGTGGGGGAGGTTCCCATACCAAAAAATGGCTGTGAAGTGGCTCGGATCAGCCAGAGATGGAGCTAGCAGCAGCCCTCCTCCTCCTTCCGTCTTCCTTCTTCTCCTTCTTCTTCTTTCTCTCCTTTCTTTCCTCTCTTCTCTTTTTTGGATTTGATTTCTGCCAAGGGTTCTAAATGAACCCAAAAGCCTTCTATTTATAACCAAAGGCCACCTAAGGCCTGTTTGGCAACAATCCCCTCATTTAAAAACTGATTTTTGGAACTGATTCTGTCCAGTTCAGGGCTCTCTGGTGGGGTGCACACTGAACCAAGGATATGAGGTGGTCCCTCAGAGTCCCCTCTATTAGTGGAGAGTGATCATGGTCAAGTTGGGTGGTCCTCATAATTATAATGATTAATTATATGCAAAATCAGCCACTGGGCGATGTCTCTAGGGGTTGCAGCATCACCCAGAGAATTCCTGCAACAGAATTCAAAGGGGAAAAGCACAGGGGTTTGACCCTAGGTTAGGGTATTGTCCCCACATGCACACCATGGGTTTTTATATGATTTTTGAGAGGTGGGTCCCACCACTTGAAGGAGGAGAGAGATTACCTAGAATCCAAGTCATACACCAGGTTGTGAGCTGTACAAGAGTAGGGGTCTGCTGTCCATCTTCTCACAGGTGTGGAGATGATGTTGAGGGTCATGACCTTCGTATCGATACCTATTTTGGCATATATTCATTTTTGGTTTAAACCAGACCGGGTGGATCGTTTGGGGTTTTTTGGGGGAATTTTGGTACTTTTTTGGGTTTGGGATTTTCTAAAAAGTGTACTTATCTCTAATTAGAGGTATGGATGCGATGTCAAACTCTGCCCTCTGACTGAAGTGCAGGAACCTTTGATGAGGCAATCAGATTCATTGTGGAGCATCGCTCCAGTGGCATGGATCAATTAGAAAACTCAATGCATGTCCTCAACAGGAGATAAGGACACTTTTAAGAAAATACCAAACCCAAAAAAGCACAAAAATGCCCCCAAATTACACCAAATGACCCACCCGGTCTAGTTTAAATCGAAAAGAAACATATGTCAAAATAGGTATCGATTCGAAGGTCATGACCCTCAACATAGCATCCACACATCTAATTAGAGATAAGGACACTTTTTAGAAAATACCAAACCCAAAAAAGTACAGAAATGCCCCTAAATAACCCCAAAAGACCCACCCGGTCTGGTTTAAACCGAAAATGAACATATGCCAAAATAGGTATCGATTCAAAGGTCACGATTCTCAATATCACATCCACACGTCTAATAAGAGATAAGGACACTTTTTAGAGAATACGAAACCCAAAAAAGTATAGCAATGCCCCCAAATAACCCCGAACGACCCACCCGATTTGGTTTAAATCGAAAATGAACATATGTCGAAATTGGTATCGATTCGCAGGTCACAACCCTCAACATCACATCCACACGTCTAATAAGAGATAAGGACACTTTTTAGAAAATCCCAAACCCAAAAAAGTACAGAAATACCCCCAAATAACCGCAAATGGCCGACCCGGTCTGGTTGAAACCAGAAAAGAACATATGTCGAATTAGGTATCGATTCAAAGGTCACGACCCTCAACATCGTATCCACACGTCTAATAAGAGATAATGACACCTTTTACAGAATAACAAACCCAAAAAGTACAAAAATGCCCCCAAATAACCCCAAACGACCCACTTGGTCTGGTTTAAACCGAAAATGAACATATATCGAAATAGGTATCGATTCGAAGGTCACGACCCTCAACATCACAGTCACGCATCTAATTGGAGATAAGGACACTTTTTAGAAAATACCAAACCCAAATAAGTACAATAATTCTGCCAAATAACCCCAAACGATGAACATGGTCTGGTTTGAATCGAAAATGAACATATGTTGAAATAGGTATCGATACGCAGGTCACAACCCTCAACATCACATCCACACGTCTAAAAAGAGATAAAGACACTTTTTAGATAATCCCAAACCCAAAAAAGTACAGAAATGTCCCCAAATAACTCCAAACGACCCACCCGGTCCGGTTCGGACAAAAAATGAACAATGACGAAATACGTATCGATGCGAAGGTCATGACCCACAAAATAGCATCAACATGTCTAATAAGAGATAAGGACACTTTTTAGAGAATCCGAAACCCTAAAAAGTACAACAATGCTCCCAAATAACCCCAAATAACCCACCCAATTCGGTTTAAACCAAATATGAACATATATTGAAATAGGTATCGATTCCAAGGTCACGACCCTCAACATCGCATCCACACGTCTAATAAGAGCTAAGGACGCTTTTTACAAAATCCCAAGCCCAAAAAAGTACCAAAATGCCCCCAAATAACCCCAAACGACCCACCTAGTCTGCTTTAAACCGAAAAGGAACATATGCCAAAATAGGTATCGATTCGAAGGTCACGGCCCTCAACATCGCATCCACATGTCTAATACGGGATAAGGACACTTTGAAGAAAATCCCAAACATAAAAAACTACAAAAATGCCCCGATATAACCCCAAATAACCCACCCGGTCTGGTTTAAAGCGATAATGAACATATGTCAAAATAGGTTTCAATTCAATGGTCACGACACTCAACATCGCATCCACACGTCTAACAAGAGATAAGGACACTTTTTAGAAAATCCCAATCTCAAAAAAGTGTAGAAATGCCCCCAAATAACCCCAAAAAACCCACCTGGTCTGGTTTAAACCGAAAATGAACATATGTCAAAATAGGTATCGATTCGAAGGTCAAGACCCTCAACATCGCATCCACACGATTAATAAGGGATAAGGACATATTTTAGAAAATCCCAAGCCCAAAAAAGTACAGAAATGCCCCCCCCCAAATAACCCCAAACGACCCACCCGGTTTGGTTTAAACCGAAAATGAACATATGCCAAAATAGTTATCGTTTCGAAGGTCACGACCCTCAACATCGCATCCACACATCTAATAACAGATAAGGACACTTTTAGAAAGTACCAAACCCAAAAAAATACAGAAATGCCCCTAAATAACCATGAATGACCCACCTGGTCTGGTTTAAACCAAAAATGAACATATGTCGTAAAAGGTATCGATTCGAAGGTCACAACCCTCAACATCGAATCCACACGTCTAATTAGAGATAAGGACACTTTTTAGAAAATCCAAAACCCAAATAAGTATAGAAATGCCCTCAAATAACCCCAAACAACCCATCTGGTTTGGTTTAAACTCAAAATTAACATTTTTTGAAATAAGTATTGATTCGTAGGTCACAACCCTCAACATCGCATCCACCCATCAAACAAGAGATATGGACACATTTTAGAAAATTGAAAATGCAAAAAAGTACAGAAATGCCGCCAAATAACCCCAAACGACCCACCCGATCAGGTTTAAACAAAAAATGAACATATGCCAAAATAGGTATCGATTCGAAGGTCATGATCCTCAACATCGCATCCACATGTCTAATAAGATATAAAGACACTTTTCAGAAACTACAAAACCTAAAAAAGTACAGAAATGCCCCCAAATGACCCACCCAATCTGGTTTAAACAAAAAATGAACATATGTCAAAATAGGTATCGATTTGAAGGTCACGACCCTCAACATCGCATCCACACGTCTAATAAGAGATAAGAACACTTTTTGGAGCATCCCACACCCCAAAAAAGTACAGAAATGATCCCAAATAACCCCAAACGAGCCACCCGATCTGGTTTAAATTGAAAATGAACATATGCCGAAATAGGAATCAATTCGAAGGTCATGACCCTCAACATTGCATCCACACATCTAATAAGAGATAAGGACACTTTTTAGAGAATCCCAAACCCAAAAAAGTACAGAAATGCCCCTAAACGATCCACCCGATGTGGTTTAAATTGAAAAGGAACATATGTCGAAATAGGTATCGATTCGAAGGTCACGAGCCTCAACATCGCATCTACACGTCTAATAGGAGATAAGGACACTTCTTAGAAGCTCCAAAACCCAAAAAAGTACAGAAATGCCCAGAAGTGAACCTGAACGACCCACCTGGGCTGCTTTAAATCGAAAATGAACATTTGTCAAAATAGGTATCGATTCGTAAGTCACAACCCTCAACATCGCATCCCCAAGTCTAACAAAAGATAAGGACACTTTTTAGAAAATCCCAAACCCAAAAAAGTACAAAAATGCCCCCAAATAACACCAAATGACCCACCCGGTCTGGTTCGAACCGAAAATGAGCATATGTCAAAATAGTTATCGATTCGAAGGTCACGACCCTCAACATCGCAGCCACACGTCTAATAAGAGATAAGGACACTTTTAGAGAATCCCAAACTAAAAAGAGCACATAAATGCCCCCAAATAGCCCTAAATGATCCACCCGTTCTGGTTTAAACAAAAAATGAACATATATCAAAATAGGTATTGATTCGAAGATCACGACCCTCAACATCGCATCCACACGTCTAATAAGAGATAAGGACACTTTTTAGAAAATACCAAACCCTAAAAAGTACAGAAATGCTCCCAAATAACCCACTCGATCTGGTTTAAACCGAAAATGAACATATGCCAAAATAGGTATCGATTCGGAGGTCACGACCCTCAACATCGCTTCCACACATCTAAGAAGAGATAAGGACACTTTTTAGAAAATCCCAAACCCAAAAAAGTACAGAAACGCCCCCAAATAACCCCAAACAACCCACCCGGTCTGGTTTAAATCGAAAATGAACATATGTAAAAATAGGTATCAATTCCAAGGTCACGACCCTCAACATCGTATCCACACATCTAATAAGAGATAAGGACACTTTTTAGAAAGTCCCAAGCCCAAAAAAGTACAAAAATGCCCCCAAATAACCACAAACGACCCACCTGGTCTGGTTTAAACCGAAAATGAACATATGCCAAAATAGGTATCGATCGAAGGTCACGACCCTCAACATCGTAACCACACGTCTAATATGAGATAAGGACACTTTTAAGAAAATCCCAAGCCCAAAAAAGTACAAAAATACCCCTATATAACCCCAAACGACCCACCCTGTCACACCCCAATCCACCCCCTGGGAGGATTGGGTAGGTGACCCGAATTGCACGACGGCAATCCGCCAAATCCCACGGATCTAGAAGCAGTGCTTACATTCATGAACCAATCCACATCTTAACCATAAGTAAGATCAAAGTAATGTAGAACATCTACATGTTAACTAAATAACCGGAAGAATAGCGATACGGGAAATGGTGTTAATATATACATATAGAAACTTGTTTGTTACATTTCCCAGCACACACAACCCACAACAAAAGAATACATAAGCCGATAAGCCGATAAGCACAGTACTACATACATGATTATATACAGGGTTAGGATACCCAACCCCAAGAAAAAGAAAGAAAACAAAAGCAGTAATTAAAATCGATCCATGAACAAAAATAGGAAACCTCCTAACAAAACAAAAAGGAGTTCCCAGCACAAAATATCAAAAGCACTCCTCAACGGTCTTCATCCATGACCACTGAGAAAGTACGCAGAATCGGTATGACCTCCGTCGGGGTCCATACCAACGTCATCATACACACCAGGACTCTCCTCCTCGAGATAGCCCGCCATCCACTACGGCATCCACCTACAAGATCATCTAAGAACAAAGCAACATATAACAGAGTGTGAGCCCCACCGAGCTCGTGAGCAAATAAGGTCCATCATGTATGCATATGCAATCACAATCCACAGTTCACATGATCTACATGATATGCAAGTCCAATTTTATTATAAGCTACCTACCATTACAACTAAGTCTGGTCTGTGCTACTACAATCCCAATGCATGTATCCCTGGTGTAGGCTTGGTTACCTCTTCCCGCGATACACTCATGGGGTTGTCGGAGAAAACCAGTTGGCTCCAGCATCCCTTCCTAGGTCAGCCTGACCAGCCCTCTGTGATTATTCTGGTAAACAACCGTTTCTTCCCTCATGCACCATATAGGTGTTCTGAATCTATGCACCTTTTGATGTTCCGATATATGCACCTTCCGGTGTTCTGATAATTGTACCTTTCGATGTTCCGATCCTATTCACTCCCTGATAATTGCTTCCCAGGCATCCAACAGCTTAACCCCTACTGGCAAGTGTTCATAGCACGGGTGATGAAACTCTAGCCACATGTCTATATGGTATAGTATGAGTCAAGCAGTGTCAACCGCATTCATAGTACAGGCTACTGCAGGCCTCATTTCCAAGCCGAGTATGGCATCTATTCTAACAATCACAATCATCATATTCATTTCACAGTGTTGATCGACAACAATCATTTTGCAGTGATTTGAGTAACTTTGATTATAAGTATGTAAATAGCATAACAAACAAGATTCAATTATTAATAGCCGACATCAGATCATAATTACATTTGCACATACGATAGTATCATTCACTCACGAGTACTTGGTTCTAAGTACTCAGTCATAGATTCAATTCCAGCTGTTGTTTGATTGTTGTCCTTGAGCACGGGATCAAGTCCTAGACACCAAAATCAAACAGTGTTTTATTCAGTTATTGGTCCTAAACTGGTGTCCTATGGTTACCCTATCTTACTGGGTTGACCCGGGTGTGGTTGGTCTCATTTGGCAACACCGGGCCTTACACGGGGTCTTAGGTCATGTCCTGGTGTATGGGCCAGTGCCTAGGGCACAGGGGCAATTTGGTCATTTACAGTGCCCACACCTGCCTGTAAGTCAGATTTAGTCCATAATATATTTTACATTACAACATACTGCTGTCCAACTCAGGACAGTGCAGTATGATCAAGCACAGCAAGGCTAGCTGCCTGCGAGGCCCACTTAGTGTTCCAACCAATTTTCACATATGGACAAATGTGGGGGAAGGTTATTTTTGTCATTTCCCACATCCCACACTGTCCAAGGATCAAATCCCATAGGAAATTACAATTCTGCCCTTTTGTATCAAAAGATTCCTTCACTAGGCGATGGCTTTGGGCCTTGCTGCATCGCCCAATGCTTCACCCAGTGTCTGCAATCGACAGCAGGGCTGAGCTTCCTAGGCTGGGCTTTGTAGGGCCAAGGGTTCAATGGATCCTCTGCATGTTTGGGGGGTTGGGTAGCCCTAGTGGTGACCTATCCCATGGTACCATTGGTTCCTTCATCAGGGTTCCAGTTAGGCTGGATCTGGCTACCCAAATAACCCTGATGAATAGTGTTCAAGGTTTTGCAGGTCTGAGATCTTGGAATCCAGCCACATGCAAGGCTGGAAATGAATGCAAAACAAGGTTTCATGGCTGTACCCACCTAGGGTTAGGTCAGTGCAACCCTAGCTTGCAGTCTGGGCTTCAATCCAACAGCCAGATGGGGATCTGGGCAGAGCATGCATGCTCAGCCGGAATTCGGCTAAGGGAACAGCAAAACCAAATATTGATTTTCACCAAAAAGCTTAGAGCTACCATGCACAAGGTCTGCATGGCTGATCTGGACCAAGACTGGGCAAACCCAAGCTGTTCTGGGCTGCCCAGGGTTGCAAAACACAGCAAACATCAAGAAAGAATAGGTACAATAGGTATGGGGGAGGTTCCTATACCTGAAAATGGCTGTGAAGTGGCTCGGATCAGCCAGAGATGGGGCTGGCAGTAGCCCTCCTCCTCCTTCCTTCTTCCTTCTTCTCCTTCTTCTTCTTTCTCTCCTTTCTTTCCTCTCTTCTCTTTTTCGGATTCAGTTACTGCCAAGGGTTCTAAATGAACCAAATGGCCTCCTATTTATAGACTTGGCCCCTACTGAGGCCTGTTTGTTTACTAAGGTCCCTTTTTAAAAACTCATTTTTAAAGTGATTCAGTCTGGTTCTAGGTACACAGGTGGGGTCCACACTGAACCAAGGGTATGGGGTGGTCCCTCAGAGTCCCCTCTTTCAGTGGAGAGTGTCCATGGTCAAGCTGGGTGGTCCCCATAATTATAATAATTAAATATATGCAAAAATCAGCCACTGGGCGATGTCTCTGGGGGTTGCTGCATCGCCCAGTGCCATCGCTCAGAGAATTCCTGTAGTAGAATTCAAAGGGGAAAAGCACAAGGGTTTGACCCTGGGTTAGGGTATTGTCCCCACATGCCCACCATGGGTTTTTATATGATTTTTCAGAGGTGGGTCCCACCACTTGAAGGAGGAGAGAGATTACCTGGGATCCAAGTCATACATCAGGCTGTAAGCTGTACAAGAGCAGGGGTCTGCTGTCCATCTTCTCACAGGTGTATAGGACGACATGCATTGAGTTTCCTCATTGACCCATACCACTAGAGCGATGCTCCACAGTGAATCTGATTGCCTGATCAGAGGTTCCTGCACTTCAGTCAGATTCTAGCCGGTCAGAAGGCAGGGTTTGACACACCCGGTCTGGTTTAAACCGAAAATGAACATAAGTCAAAATAGGTATCAATTCAAAGGTCACGACACTCAACAACACATCCACACGTCTAATAAGAGACAAGGACACGGTTTAGAAAATCCCATGCCCAAAAAAGTATAGAAATGCCTCAAAATAACCCCAAACGACCCACTCGGTCTGGATTAAACCGAAAATGAACATATGTCAAAATAGTTATCGGTTCAAAGGTCAAGACCCTCAACATCACATCCACATGTCTAAGAAGAGATAAGGATGCTTTTTAGAAAATCCCAAGCCCAAAAAAGTTCAGAAATGCCCCCAAATAACCCCAAATGACCCACTCGGTCTGGTTTAAACCGAAAATGAACATATGCCAAAATCATTATCGATTCAAAGGTCAGGACCCTCAACATCGCATCCACACATCTAATAAGAGATAAGGACACTTTTTAGAAAATACCAAACCCAAAAAAGTACAAAAATGCCCCCAGATAACCACGAATGACCCACCTGGTCTGGTTTAAATAAAAAATGAACATATGTCGTAATAGGTATCGATTCGAAAGTCACGGCCCTCAACATCGAATCCACACATCTAATTAGATATAAGGACACTTTTTAGAAAATCCAAAACCCAGATAAATACAGAAATGCCGCCAAATAACCCCAAACAACCCATCTGGTCTGGTTTAAACTAAAAATGAACATTTTTCGAAATAAGAATTAATTCGCAGGTCATAACCCTCAACATCGCATCCACCCGTCTAACAAGAGATATGGACACTTTTTATAAAACCAAAAATGTAAAAAAATACAAAAATGCTGCCAAATAACCCCATATGACCCACCCGATCTGGTTCGGACCGAAAATGAACATATGTCGAAATACGTATCAATTTCAAGGTCACGACCCTCAAAACAGCATCCACACGTCTAATAAGATCTAAGGACACTTTTAGAGAATCCCAAACCCTAAAAAGTATAGAAATGCCCCTAAATTACCCCAAACAACCCACCCGGTCTGGTTTGAACCGAAAATGAATATATGTCAAAATAGGTATCGATTCTGAGGTCACGACCCCCAACATCACTTTTCCAGACATCTAATAACAGATAAGGACACTTTTTAGAAAATTCCAAATCCAAAAAAGTACAGAAACGCCCCCAAATAACCCACCCGGTCTTGTTTAAACTGAAAATGAACATATGTCGAAATAGGTATCGATTCCAAGGACATGAACCTCAACATTGCATCCACATGTCTAATAAGAGATAAGGACGCTTTTTAGAAAATCCAAAACCCAAAAAAGTACGAAAATGCCCACAAATGACCCAGAACGACCCACTTGGTATGCTTTAAATTGAAAATGAACATATGTCAAAATAGGTATCAATTCGCAGGTCACAACCCTCAACATCGCATCCACAAGTCTAATAACAGATAAGGATAATTTTCAAAAAATCCCAAACCCAAGGAAGTACAGAAATGCCCCCCAAATAAAATCGAACGACCCACCCGGTCCGGTTGGAACAAAAAATGAACATATGTCAAAATAGGTATCGATTAGAAGCTCACGACACTCAACATCGCATCCACACGTCTAATAACAGATAAGGACACTTTTTAGAAAATACCAAACCCAAAAAAGTATAGAAATGCCCCCAAATTACCCCCAAATGACCCACTCGGTCAAGTTTAAATTGAAATTGAACATATGCCGAAATAGGTATCAATTCGAAGGTCCCGACCCTCAACATCACTTAAACACGTCTAATAAGAGATAAGGACACTTTTTAAAAAATACCAAACCCAAAAAAGTACAGAAATGCCCCCAAATAACCCCAAACGAACCACCCTGTCAGGTTTAAACCGAAAAGGAACATACGTTGAAATAGGTATCGATTCGAAGGTCACGACCCTCAACATTGCATCCACACGTCTAATTAGAGATAAGGACACTTTTTAGAAAATCCCAAACCCAAAAAAGTACAGAAATGCCCCCAATAACACCAAACGACTAACTTGGTTTGGTATAAACCGAAAATGAACATATGTCATAATAAGTATCGATTCGTAGGTCACAACCCTCAACATCGCATCCACATGTCTAATAAGAGTCAAGGACACTTTTTAGAAAATCCTAAACCCAAAAAAGTATTGAAATGCCCCCAAAAAGCTCCAAACGACCCAATCGGTCTGTTTCAGACCAGAAATTAACTTATGTCTAAATACGTATCGAGTCGAAGGTCACGACACTCAACATCACATCCAAATGCCTAATAAGAGATAAGGACACTTTTTAGAGAATCCCAAACCCAAAAAAATACAGAAATGCCACCAAATAACCCCAAACGACCCACCCGGTCTGGTTTAAACTGAAAATGAACATATGCCGAAATAGGTATCGATCCGAAGGTCACAATGCTCAACATCGCATCCACACGTCTAATAAGAGATAAGGATACTTTTTAGAAAATTTCAAACCCAAAAAAGTAAAGAAATGCCCCCAAATAACTCCAACGACCCACCCGGTCTGGTTCGGACAAAAAATGAACATATGTTGAAATACGTATCGATTCAAAAGTCACGACCCTCAACATCGCATCCAAACATCAAATAAGAGATAAGGACACTTTTTAGAAAATACCAATCCCAAAAAAGTATAGAAATGCCACCAAATAACCCCAAACGACCCAACCAGTCTACTTTAAACTGAAAATGAACATATGTCGAAATAGGTATCGATTCGAAGGTCACGACCCTCAACATTATATCCACACGTCTAATAACAGATAAGGACACTTTTTAGAAAATCCCAAACCCAAAAAGTACAGAAATGCCCCCAAATAACTCCAAACGACCCATCCGATCTGGTTCGGATCGGAAATGAACATATATTGAAATACGTATTGATTCGAAATTCATGACCATCAACATCGCATCCACATGTCTAACAAAAGATAAGGACACTTTTTAGAGAATCCCAAACCCAAAAAAGTACAGAAATCCCCCAAATAACCCTCAACGACCCACCCGGTCTTGTTTAAACCAAAAATGAACAGATGTCGAAATAGGTATCGATTCGAAGGTCACGACCCTCACCATCGCATCCACACGTCTAATAAGAGATAATGACACTTTTTAGAAAATCCCAAACCCAAAAAAGTACAGAAATGCCCACAAATAACCCCAAATCACCCACCCGGTCAGGTTTAAATAAAAAATGAACATATGTCGAAATAGGCATCGATTCGAAGGTCACGACCCTCAACATCCAATCCACACGTCCAATAAGAGCTAATGACACTTTTTAGAGAATCCTTACCCCAAAAAAGTACAGAAATGCCCCCAAATAACCCCAAACAACCCACCCAATCTGGTTTAGACCGAAAATGAACATATGCCGATCAATTCGAAGGTCACGACCCTCAACATCGCATCCACTCGTCTAATAAGAGATAAGGACACTTTTTAGAAAATCCCAAACCAAAAAAGTATAAAAATGCCCCCCAAATAACTCCAAATGACCCACCCGGTCCGGTTCGGATCGAAAATGAACATATCTGGAAATACGTATTGATTCGAAGGTCATGACCCTTAACATCGCATCCACACATCTAATAAGGGAAATGGACATATTTTAGAGAATCCCAAACCCAAAAAAGTATAGAAATGCCCCCAAATAACCCCAAACGACCCACCCAATCTAGTTTAAACAAAAAATGAACATATATCGAAATAGGTATCGATTCAAAGGTCACGACCCTCAACATCGTATCCACACGTCTAATAAGAGATAAGGATACTTTTTAGAAAATCTCAAACCCAAAAAAGTACAGAAATGCCCACAAACAACCCAAACGACCCACCCAGTCAGGTTTAAATTGAAAATGAACATATGCCGAAATAGGTATCGATTCAAAGGTCACGATCCTCAACATCGCAACCACATGTCTACTAAGAGATAAGGACACTTTTTAGAACATACCAAACCCAAAAAAGTACAGAAATGCCCCCAAATAACCCCAAACGACCCGCCCAGTCTGGTTTAAACCGAAAATGAACATATGTCAAAATAGGTATCGATTCGATGCTCACGACCCTCAACATCGCATCCACTCATCTAATAAGAGATAAGGACACTTTTTAGAGAATCCCAAACCCAAAAAAGTACAGAAATGCCTCAAAAAAACCACGAACAATCCACCCGGTCTAGTTTAAACCAAAAATATACATATGCCGAAATAGATATCGATTCAAAGGTCACGACCCTCAACATCGCATCCACACGTCTAATAAGAGATAAGGAAACTTTTTAGAAAATACCAAACCCAAAAAAGTACAGAAATGCCACCAAATAAACCCAAACGACCCACCCGATCCAGTTTAAACTGAAAATTAACATATGTCAAAATAGGTATCGATTCAAAAGTCATGACCCTTAACATCGCATCCCCACGTCTAATAAGAGATATGGACACTTTTTAGTGAATCCCAAACCCAAAAAAGTACAGAAGTGCCCCCAAAATAACCCCAAACAACCCAACCGGTCTGGTTAAACCAAAAATGAACATATGCCAAAATAGGTATCGATTCGAAGGTCACGACCCTCAACATCTTATCCACACGTCTAATAAGAGATAAGGACAAATTTTAGAAAATCCCAAACCCAAAAAAGTACAGAAATGCCCCCCAAATAACACCAAACGACCCACCCGATCTGGTTTAAAACAAAAATGAACATATGTCAAAATAGGTATCGATTTGAAGGTCACGACCCTGAACATCGCATCCACAAGTAAAATAAGGGATAAGGACACTTTTTAGAAAATCCCAAGCCCAAAAAAGTATAGAATTGCCCCCAAGTAACCCCAAACGACCCATCCGTTCTGGTTTACACAAAAAATGAACGTATGTCGAATAAGTTATTGATTCGAAGATCACGACCCTCAACATCGCATCCATACGTCTATTAAGAGACAAGAAAACCTTTTAGAAAATCCCCAGCCCAAAAAAGTACCGAAATGCCCCCAAATAACTCCAAATGACCCACCTGGTTTGGTTTAAACCGAAAATGAACATATGTCGAAATAGGTATCGATTTAAAGGTCACGACCCTCAACATCGCATCCACACATCTAGTCAGAGCTAAGGACACTTTTTAGAAAATAACAAACCCATAAAAGTACAGAAATGCCCCTAAAGTACCCCAAACGACCCACCCGGTCTGTTTAAACCGAAAATGAACATATGTCAAAATCGGTATCGATTCGATGGTCACAACCCTCAACATCGCATCCACACATCTAATAAGAGATAAGGACACTTTTAAGACAATCCCAAACCCAAAAAAGTACAAAAATGCCACCTAATAACCCCGAACGACCCACCCGGTCTGTTTAAACCAAAAATGAACATATGTCGAAATAGGAATCAAGTCGAAGGTCACGACACTCAACATCGCATCCACATGTGTAAGAGATAAGGACGCTTTTTAGAAAATACCAAACCCAAAAAAGTACAAAAATACCCCCAAATAATCCCAAACGACCCACCCGATCTGGTTTAAAACCGACAAGGAATATATGCCGAAATAGGTATCGATTCGAAGGTCACGACCCTCAACATCGCATCCAAATGTCAAAAAAGAGATAAGGACACTTTTTAGAAAATCCCAGACCTAAAAAGTATAGAAATGCCCCAAATAACCCCAAACGACCCACCCGGTCGGTCAGGTTTAAACCAAAAATGAACATATGCCAAAATAGGTATCGATTCAAGGGTCACGACCCTCAACATCGCATCCACACGTCTAATAAGAGATAAGGACACATTTTGGAAAATACCAAACAAAAAGAGTACAGAAATGCCCCCAAATAACTCCAAACGAGCCATCCGGTCCGGTTCGGACCGAAAATGAACTTATCTGGAAATATGTATCGATTCGAAGGTCATGACCCTTAACATCGTATCCACACGTCTATTAAGAGTAAAGAAATGCCCCCAAACGACCCACTCAGTCTGGTTTAAGCCGAAAATGAACATATGCCGAAATAGGTATCGATTCGAAGGTCACGACCCTCAACATGGCATCCACACGTCTAATAAGAGATAAGGACACTTTTTAGAAAATAACAAACCAAAAAATTACAGAAATGCCCCCAAATAACCCCAAACGACCCACTTGGTCTACTTTAAACCAAAAATGAATATATGTCGAAATAGGTATCGATTTAGAGGTCACGACCCTCAACATCGCTTCCACACATCTAATAAGATAGAAGGATACTTTTAGACAATCCCAAACCCAAAAAAGTATAGAAACACCCCCAAATAACCCCGAACGACCAACCCGGTCTGGTTTAAATTGAAAATGAACATATGTCGAAATAGGTATCGATTCCATGGTCACGATCCTCATCATCGTATCCACACATCCAATAAGAGATAAGGACACTTTTTAGAAAATACCAAACCAAAAAAGTACAAAAATGCCCCCCAAGTACCCAAAACGACCCACCCGGTCTGGTTTAAACCTAAATGAACATATGTCAAAATAAGTATCGATTTTAACGTGACGACCCTGAACATCTCATCCTCACATCTAATAAGAGATAAGGACACTTTTTCAGAGAATCCCAAACCCAAAAAAGTACAGCAATGCCCCCAAATAACCATGAACGACCCACCCGGTCTGGTTTAAGCCGAAAATGAACATATGTCGAAATAGGTATCAATTCAAAGGTCACGTCCCTCAACATCGCATCCACACGTCTAATAAGAGATAAGGACACTTTTTAGAAAATCCTAAACCTAGAAAAGTACAGGTACCAATTCGAAGGCCACGACCCTCAACATCCAATCCACATTTCTAATAAGAGATAAGGACACTTTTTGGAACAACCCAAGCCCAAAAAAATGCATAAATGCCCCCAAATAATCCCAAACGACCCTCCTGGTCTGGTATAAATCGAAAATGAACATATGTCAAAATAGATATCGATTCAAAGGTGACGGCCCTTAACATCGCATCCACACGAACCTCAACATCGCATCCACAAGTCTAATAAGAGATAAAGAAACTTTTTAGAAAATACAAAAACCAAGAAAGTCCAGAAATGACCCCAAATAACCAAAAACGACCCACCCGGACTAGTGTATACCAAAAATGAACATATGTCAAAATACGTATTGATTCGAAGGTCACAACCCTCAACAACGCATCCACGCGTCTAATAAGAGATAAGGACACTTTTTAGAAAATTCCAAGCCCAAAAAAGTACAGAAATGCTCCCAAATAACGCCAAACAACCCACCCGGTCAAGCCTAAACTGAAAATGTGCAAATGTCAAAATAGGTATCGATTCGTAGGTCACGACCCTCAACATCTTATCCACACGTCTAATAAGAGATAAGGACATTTTTTAGAGAATCCCAACCCCAAAAAAATACGAAAATGCCCCCAAATAACTCCAAACGACCCACCCGGTCGGGTTTAAACCGAAAATGAACATAAGCCTAAATAGGTATTAATTCGAAGGTCACGACCATCAACATCGCATCCACATGTCTAATAAGAGATAATGACACTTTTTAGAAAACCCCAACCCCAAAAAATTTTCCCCAAATAACCCAAAACGATCCTCCCGGTCTAGTTTAAATCGAAAATGTACAATTGTCAAAATAGGTATCGATTCGAAGGTCACGACCCTCAACATCGCATCCACATGTCTAGTAAGAGATAAGCACACTTTTTAGAAAATCCCAAGCCCAAAAAATACTAAAATGTCACAAAATAACCCCAAATGACCCACCCGATATGGTTTAAATCGTAAATGTACATATGTCGAAATAGGTATCGATTCGAAGGTCACAACCCTCAACATTGTATCCACACATCTAATAAGAGATTAGGACACTTTTTAGAAAATCCCAAGCCTAAAAAAGTACAGAAATGCCCCCAAATTACCCCAAGCGATCCACCTGGTCTGGTTTAAATCGAAAATGAACATATGCCAAATATGTACCGATTCGAAGGTCACGACTCTCAACATTGCATGCACACGTCTAATAAGAGATAAGGACACTTTTTAGAAAATACCAAACACAAAATAGTATCGAAATGCCCCTAAATAACCCCAAACGACCCACCCGGTCTGGTTTGAACTGAAAACAAATATAAGTCGAAATAGGTATCGATTCGAAGGTCACGACCCTCAACATCGCATCCACACCTATAATAAGAGATAAGGACACTTTTTAGAAAATCCCAAGCCCAAATAAGTATAGAAACGCCCCCAAAAAATCCCAAACGATCCACCCGGTCCGGTTTAAACCAAAAATGTACATATGTCATAATAGGTATCGATTCAAAGGTCATGACCCTCTACATCGCATCCACACATCTAATAAGAGATAAGGATACTTTTTAGCACTGCCCAAGCTCAAAAAAGTACAGAAAAGCCCCCAACTAACCCCAAACGACCCACCCGGTCTGGTTTAAACCAAAAATGTACATATGTCAAAATGGGTATCGATTCGAAGGTCACAACCTTCAACATCACATCCACACGACTAATAAGAGATAAGGACACTTTTTAGAAAATCCCAAGCCCAAAAAAGCATAGAAATCCCCCAAACAACCATGAACGACCAACGGGTTTGGTTTAAACCGAAAATGAACACATGCCGAAATAGGTATCGATTCGGAGATCACGACCCTCATCATCGCATCCACACGTCTAATAAGAGATAAGGACACCTTTTAGAAAATATTAAAACCCAAAAAACTACAGAACTGCCCCCAAATAACCCCAAACGACCCACCCGGCCTGGTTTGAACCGAAAATGAATATATGTCAAAATACGTATCGTTTCGAAGGTCACGACACTTCTTAGAAAATCTAAAACCCAAAAAAGTACAGAAATGCCCCCAAATTACCCCGAACGACCCACCTAGTCTGGTTTAAATCGAATATGAACATATGCCAAAATAGGTATCAATTCGAAGGTCACGACCCTCAACATCGCATCCACACGCCTAATAATAGATAAGGACACTTTTTAAAAGATCCGAAACCCAAAAAAGTATTGAAATGCCACCAAATAACCCCAAACGACCCACCTGGTCTGGTTTAAACCGAAATTGAACATATGCCAACATAGGTATCGATTCGAAGGTCATGACACTCAACATCGCATCGACACGTCTACTAAGAGATATTAACACTTGTTAGAAAATCCCAAACCCAAAAAAGTACAAAAATGCCCCCAAATAACCCCAAAAGACCCACCCAATCAGGTTTAAACCGAAAATGAACATATGTCGAAATAGGTATCGATTCGAAGGTCACGACGCTCAACATTGGATCCACACATCTAATAAGAGATAAGGACACTTTTTAGAAAGGCCCAAGCCCAAAAAAGTACAGAAAAGCCCCCAATTAACCCCAAACGACCCACCCGGTCTAGTTTAAACAAAAAATGTACATATGTCGAAATAGGTATCGATCCAAAGGTCACGACCCATATCATCGCATCCAAACGTCTAATAAGAGATAAGGACACTTTTTAAAAAATCCCAAGCCTAAAAAAGTACAGAAATGTCCCCATATAACCCTAAACAACCCACCTGGTTTGGTTAAAACCGAAAATGAACTTATGCCAAAATAGGTATCGATTTGAAGGTCACAACCCTCAACATCGCATCCACACGTCTAATAAGAGTTAAGGACACTTTTTAGAAAAGCCCAGGCCCAAAAAAATATAGAAATGCACCCAAATTACCCCAAATGACCCACCCGGTCAGGTTTAAATAGAAAATGAGCTTATGCCAAAATAAGTATCGATTCGTAGGTCACAACCCTCAACATCGCATCCACACATCTAATAAGAGATAAGGACACTTTTTAGAAAGTACCAAACCCAAAAAAGTACAGAAATGCCCCCAAATAACCCAAAGCGACCCACCTGGTCTGGTTTAAACCGACAATGTACATATGCCAAAATTGGTATCGATACGAAGGTCACGACCCTCAACATCGAATCCACACTTCTAATAAGAGATAATGACACTTTTTAGAAAATCCCAAGCCCAAAAAAGTACAGAAATGCCTGCAAATAACCCCAAACGACCCAACCGGTCTGGTTTAAATCGAAAATGTGCATATGTTGAAATACGTATTGATTCGAAGGTCACGACCCTCAACATTGCATCCTCACGTCTAATAAGAGATAAGGACACTTTTTAAAAAATCCCAAGCCCAAAAGTACAGAAATGTCCCGAAAGAACCCCGAACAACCCACCCGATCTGGTTTCAACCGAAAATGTACATATGTCGAAATAGGTATCGATTCGAAGGTCACGACCCTCAACATCGCATCCACACGTCTAATAAGAGATAAGCACACTTTTTAAAATAGCCCAAGCCCAAAAAAATACAGAAATGCCCCCAAATAACCCTAAACGATCGATCCGGTTTGGTTTAAACAGAAAATAAGCATATGCCAAAATAGGTATCGATTCAGAGGTCCCGACCCTTAACAGCGCATCCAAACGTCTAATAAATGATAAGGACACTTTTTAGAAAATCCAATGCCCAAAAAAATACAGAAATGCCCCTAAATAACCCCAAACGACCTACTCGATCTGGTTAAAACCGAAAATGATCAAAGGTCAAAATTGGTTTCGATTCGAAGGTCACGACCCTCAACATCGCATCCACACATCTAATAAGAGATAAGGACACTTTTTAGAAAATACCAAACCCAAAATAGTATAGAAATACACCCAAATAACCCCAAACGACCCACCCGGTCTGGTTTGAACCGAAAATAAACATATGTCCAAATAGGTATCGATTCGAAGGTCACGACCCACAACATCGCATCCACACATTTAATAAGAGATAATGACATTTTTTAGAAAATCCGAAGCCCAAATAAATATAGAAATGCCCAAAAAAAACCCCAAATGACCCACCCGGTCCGGTTTAAACCAAAAATGTACATATATCGTAATAGGTATCGATTCGAAGGTCATGACCCTCCACATCGCGTCCACACATCTAATAAGAGATAAGGACACTTTTTAGAAATGCCCAAGCCCAAAAAAGTACAGAAATGCCCCCAAATAACCCCAAACGAACCACCTTGCCTGGTTTGAACCGAAAATGAACATATGTCAAAATAGGTATCGCTTCGAAGGTCATGACCCTCAACATCACATCCACACGTCTAATTAGAGATCAGGACACTTCTTAGAAAATCTAAAACCCAAAAAAGTATAGAAATGCCCCCAAATAACCCCAAACGACCCATCTGGTCGGGTTTAAACCGAAAATGAACATATGCCAAAATAGGTATCAATTCGAAGGTCACGACCCTCAACATCACATCCACACACCTAATAACAGATAAGGACACTTTTTAGAAAATCCCAAACCCAAAAAAGTACAGAAATGCCGCCAAATAACCCCAAACGACCCACCCGGTCTGGTTTAAATCGAAATTGAACATATGCCGAAATAGGTAACGATTCAAAGGTCATGACACTCAACATCACATCCACACATCTAATAACAGATAAGGACACTTTTTAGAAAATCCCAAACCCAAAAAAGTACAGAAATGCGCCCAAATAACCCCAAAAGACCCACCCGATCAGGTTTAAACCGAAAACGAACATATGTCGAAATAGGTATTGATTCGAAGGTTATGACGATCAACATCGTATCCACATGTCTAATAAGAGATAAGGACACTTTTTAGAAATGCCCAAACCCAAAAAAGTACAGAAAAGCCCCCAATTAACCCCAAACTACCCACCCGGTCTGGTTCAAACAAAAGTTGTACATATGTCAAAATAGGTATCGATACGAAGGTCATGACCCATAACATCGCATCCAAACGTCTAATAAGAGATAAGCACACTGTTTAGAAAATCCCAAGCGCAAAAAAGTACAAAAATGTCCCCAAATAACCCTAAACAACCCACCTAGTTTGGTTGAAACTGAAAATGTACATATGTTGAAATAGGTATCGATTCGAAGGTCACGACCCTCAACATCGCATCCACACGTCTAAAAAGTAATAATGACACTTTTTAGAAAATCCCAAGCCCAAACAAATACAGAAATGCCCCCAACTAACCCCAAACGACCCACCCGATCTAGTTTAAATCGAAAATGTACATATATCGAAATAGGTACCAATTCGAAGGTCACGACCCTCAACATCCCATCCACATGTCTAATAAGAGATAAGGACACTTTTTAGAACATCCCAAGCCCAAATATATACAGAAATACCCCTAAATAACCCCAAACGATCCACCCGGTCTAGTTTAAACCGAAAATGTACATATGTCGAAATAGCTATCGATTCAATAGTCAAGACCCTCAACATCGCATCCACACGTCTAATAAGAGATAGTAACACTATTTAGAAAATCCCAAGCCAAAAAAAGTACAGAAATGCCCCAAAGTAACCCCAAAAGACCCACCCGGTCAGGTCTAAATAAAAAATGTTCATATGTCGAAATAGATATCGATTCGAAGGTCACGGCCCTCAACATCGTATCCACACGTCTAATAAGAGATAAGGACAAATTTTAGAGAATCCCAACCCCAAAAAAGTATAGAAATGCTCCCAAATAACCCAACCCGGTCAGGTTTTAACCAAAAATGAACCTATGACGAACTAGATATCGATTCGAGGGTCACGACCCTCAACTTCGCATCCACACATATAATAAGATATAAGGACACTTTTTAGAAAATCCCAAGCCCATGTACAGAAATGCACTAAAATAACCCCAAACGACCCACCCAGTTTGGTTTAGGTAAAAAATGTACATATGTCAAAATTGGTATCGATTCGAAGGTCACGACCCTCAACATCGCATCCACAAGTATAATAAGAGATAAGGACACTTTTTAAAAATGTCGAAGCCCAAAAAAGTACAGAAAAGCCCCCAAATTACCCCAAACGACCCACTCGATCTTGTTGAAACTAAAAATGTACATATGTCGAAATAGGTATCGATTCGAAGGTCATGACCCTCAACATCGCATCCACACGTCTAAAAAGTGATAATGACACTTTTCAGAAAATCCCAATCCAAAATAAGTACAAAAATGCCCCCAAATAACTCCAAACGACTCACCCGGTCTAGTTTAAACCGAAAATGTACATAAGGCAAAATAGGTACCAATTCGAAGGTCACGACCCTCAACATCCCATCCACATGTCTAATAAGAGATAAGGACACTCTTTAGAACATCCCAAGCCCAAAAAAATACAAAAATACCCCCAAATAACACCAAACGACCCTCCCGGTCTAGTTTAAACCGAAAATGTACATATATCGAAATAGGTACCAATTCGACGGTCACAACCCTCAATATCACATCCACACTTCTAATAAGAGATAGTGACACTATTTAGAAAATCCCAAGCCCAAAAAGTACAGAAATGTCCCCAAATAACCCCAAACGACTCACCTGATCAGGTTTAAACCGAAAATGAACATATGTCGAAATAGGTATCGATTCAACGGTCACAACCCCCAACATCGCATCCACACTTCTAATAAGTGATAGTGAGACTATTTATAGAATCCCAACCCCAAAAAAGTACAGAAATGCTCCCAAATAACCCCAAACGACCCACCCGATCTGGTTTTAACCGAAAATAAACATATGTCAAAATAGGTATCGATTCGAAGGTCACGGCACCCAACATCGCATCCATACACCTAATGAGAGATAAGGGCACTTTTTAAAAAAACCCAAACCCCAAAAAGTATAGAAATGCCCCCAAATAACCCTAAACGACCCACCCGGTCAGGTTTAAACCAAAAATGAGCATAACCCTAAATAGGTATCGATTCAAAGGTCACGACCCTTAAAATAGCATCCACACGTCTAATAAGAGATAAGGACACTTTTTAGAAAACCCCTAGCCCAAAAAATTTTAGAAAGGCCCCCGAATAACCCCAAATGATCCTCTCGGTCTGGTTTAAACCAAAAATGTACATTTGTCAAAATAGGTATCGATTCGAAGGTCACGACCCTCAACATCGCATCCACACGTCTAATAAGAGATAATGACACTTTTTAGAAAATCCCACGCCCAAAAAATACTGAAATGCGCCCAAATAACCCCAAACGACCCACCCGGTCTGGTTTCAATCGTAAATGTACATATGTCAAAATAGGTATCGATTCGAAGGTCACGACCCTCAACATTGCATCCACACATCTAATAAGAGATAAGGATACTATTTTGAAAAGCCCAAGCCCAAAAAGTACAGAAAGTCCCCAAATAACCCCAAACGACCTACCCGGTCTGGTTTAAACTGAAAATGTACATATGTCGAAATAGGTATCGATTTGAAGGTCATGACCCTCAACATCGCATCCACACATCTAATACGAGATAAAGACACTTTTTAGAAAATCTCAAACCCCAAAAAGTACAGAAATGCCCCCTAATAACCCCAAACCACCCACCCGGTCTGGTTTAAACCAAAAATGAACATAAGCCAAAAGAGGTATCGATTCGAATGTTACGACTCTCAACATCGCATCCGCACGTCTAATAAGAGTTAAGGACACTTTTTAGAAAATACCAAACCCAAAAAAGTATAAAAATGACCCCAAATAACCCCAAACGACCCACCCAGTCTGGTTTAAACCAAAAATGAACATATGTCGAAATAGGTATCGATTCGAAGGTCATGACCCCCAACATCGCATCCACATGTCTAATAAGTGATAAGGATACTTTTTAGAAAATCCTAAGCCATAAAAACTATAGAAATGCCCCCAAATAACCCCAAACGACCCACCTGGGCTAGTTTAAACCGAAATTAACATATGCTGAAATAAGTACAGATTCGAAGGCCATGACTCTCAACATCGCATCCACACTTCTACTAAGAGATAAGGACACTCTTTAGAAAATATCAACCCCAAAAAAGTATAGAAATGCCCCCAAATAACCCAAAATAACTAACCCGGTCAGGTTTTAACCGAAAATGAGCCTATGACGAAATAGGTATCGATTCGAAGGTCACGACCCTCAACATCGCATCCACACGTATAATAAGATATAAGGAAACTTTTTAGAAAATCCCAAGCCCAAATAAGTACAGAAATGCCCTCAAATAACCCCAAACGACCCACCCGGTTTGGTTTAGACCAAAAATATACATATGTCAAAATTGGTATCGATTCGTAGGTCACGACCCTCAACATCCCATCCACAAGTCTAATAAGAGATAAGGACACTTTTTTAAAATGTCGAAGCCCAAAAAAGTACAGAAAAGCCCCCAAATTATCCCAAACGACCCACCCGGTCTTGTTGAAACTGAAAATGTACATGTGTTGAAATAGGTATCGATTCGAAGGTCACGATCCTCAACATCGCATCCACACGTCTAAAAAGTGATAATGACACTTTTTAGAAAATCCCAAGCCAATACAAGTACAAAAATGCCCCCAAATAACCCCAAACGACTCACCTGGTCTAGTTTAAACCGAAAATGTACATATGTCGAAATAGGTACCAATTCGAAGGTCACGACCCTCAACATCCCATCCACATGTCTAATAAGAGATAAGGACACTTTTTAGAACATCCCAAGCCCAAAAAAATATAGAAATACCCCCAAATAACCCCAAACGACCCTCCCGGTCTGGTTTAAACCGAAAATGAACATATGTCGAAATAGGTATCGATTCAACAGTCACAACCGTCAACATCGCATCCACACTTCTAATAAGAGATAGTGACACTATTTAGAAAATCCCAAGCCCAAAAAAGTACAGAAATGCCCCCAAATAACCCCAAACGACCCACCCGGTCAGGTTTAAACCGAAAATGAACATATGTCGAAATAGGTATCGATTCAACGGTCACAACCCTCAGCATCGCATCCACACTTCTAATAAGAGATAGTGACACTATTTAGAGAATCCCAACCCCAAAAAAGTACAGAAATGCTCCCAAATAACCCCAAACGACCCACCCGATCTGGTTTCAACCAAAAATTAACATATGTCGAAATAGGTATCGATTCGAAAGTCACGGCCCTCAACATCGCATCCATACATCTAATGAGAGATAAGGACACTTTTTAAAAAATCCCCAACCCCAAAAAGTATAGAAATGCCCCCAAATAACCCTAAACGATCCACCCGATCTGGTTTAAACCGAAAATGAGCATAACCCTAAATAGGTATCGATTCGAAGGTCACGATCGTTAAAATCGGATCCACACTTCTAATAAGAGATAAGGACACTTTTTAGAAAACCCCTAGCCCAAAAAATTTTAGAAAGGCCCCCGAAAACCCCAAACGATCCTCCCGGTCTGGTCTAAACCGAAAATGTACATTTGTCAAAACAGGTATCGATTCAAAGGTCACGACCCTCAACATCGCATCCACACTTCTAATAAGAGATAAGGACACTTTTTAGAAAATCCCAAGCCCCAAAAATACTGAAATGTGCCCAAATAACCCCAAACGACCAACCCGGTCTGGTTTAAATCGTAAATGTACATATGTCGAAATAGGTATCGATTCAAAGGTCACGACCCTCAACATTGCATCCACACATCTAATAAGAGCTAAGGACACTATTTAGAAAAGCCCAAGCCCAAAAAAGTACAGAAATGCCCGTAAAAATCCCAAATGACCCTCCCTGTCTGGTTCAAACAAAAAATGTACATATGTCGAAATAGGTATCGATTCGAAGGTCACTACCCTCAACATCGTATCCACACGTTTAATAAGAGATAAGGATACTTTTTAGAAAATCCCAATCTCATAAAAGTACAAAAATGCCTCGAAATAACCGCAAACCACCCACCCTGTCTGGTTTAAACCAAAAAAGTACATAAGTCAAAATTGATATCGATTCGAAGGTCACGACCATCAACATTGCATCCACACGTCAAATAAGAAATAAGGACACTTTTTCCAAAATCCCAAGCCCAAAAAAATATACAAATGCCCCCAAATGACCCTCCCGGTCTGGTTTAAACCGAAATTATACATATGTCGAAACAGGTATCGATTCGAAGGTCACGACCCTCAACATCGCATCCAAACGTCTAATAAGAGATAAGGACACTTTTTAGAAAATCCCAAGCTCAAAAAAGTACAGAAATGCCTCCCAATAACCCCTAACGACCCACCTGGTCTGGTTTAAACAAAAAATATACATAAGTCAAAATTGGTATCGATTCGAAGGTCACGACCCTCAACATCGTATCCACATGTCTAATAAGTCATAAAGACACTTTTTAGAAAATCCCAAACCCCAAAAAGTATAGAAATACCCCAAAATAACCCCAAACGACCCACCCGGTTTGGTTTAAACTGAAAATGAACATAAGCCAAATGAGGTATCGATTCGAAGGTCACGACCCTCAACATCGCATCCGCACGTCTAATAAGAGTTAAGGAAACATTTTAGAAAATACCAAACCCAAAAAATTATAAAAATGACCCCAAATAACCCCAAACGACCCACCCAGTCCGATTTAAACCAAAAATAAATATATGTCAAAATTGGCATCGATTCGAAGGTCACGACCCTCAACATCGCGTCCACATGTATAATAAGAGATAAGCACACTTATTAGAAAATCCCAAGCCCAAAAAAGTACAGAAATGCCTCCAAATAACCCCAAACGATCCACCCGGTTTGGTTTAAATCGAAAATATACATATGTCAAAATAGGTATCGATTCGAAGGTCCCAACCCTCAACATCGCATCCACACCTTTAATAAGATATAAGGACACTTTTTAGAAAATCCCAATCCCAAAAAAGTACAGAAATGCCCCAATATAACCACAAATGACCCACCCAGTCTGGTCTAAACCAAAAATGTACATAAGTCAAAATTTATCACGATTCGAAGGTCACGACCCTCAACATCGCATCCAAACGTCTAATAAGAGATAAGGACATTTTTTAGAAAATACAAAGCCCAAAAAAATATAGAAATGCCCCCAAATAACCCCAAACGACCCTCCCGATCTGGTTTAAACCGAAAATGTACACTTGTCAAAATAGGTATCGATTCGAAGGTCACGACCCTCAACTTCGCATCCACACATCTAATAAGCGATAAGGACATTTTTTAGAAAATCCCAAACCAAAAAAAGTATAGAAATGCCCCCAAATAACCCCAAATGACCCTCCCAGTCTGGTTTAAACTGAAAATGTACATATGTCGAAATAGGTATCGATTCGAAGGTCACGACCCTCAACATCGCATCCAAATGTCTAATAAGAGATAAGGACACTTTTTAGAAAATCCCTAGCCCAAAAAAGCATAGAAATGCCCCCAAATAACCCCAAACGACCCACCTGGTCTGGTTTAAACAAAAAATATACATAAGTCAAAATTGGTATCGATTCGAAGGTCACGACCCCCAACATCGCATCCAGATGTCTAATAAGAAATAAGGATACTTTTTAGAAAATCCTAAGCCAAAAACAGTACAGAAATGTCCCCAAATAACCCTAAACGACCCACCCGATTTGGTTTAAATCGAAAATGAACATATATCGAAATAGGTATTGATTCAAAGGTTACGACTCACAACATCGCATCCACACATTTAATAAGAGATAATCACACATTTTAGAAGATCCCAAACCCAAATAAGTGTAGAAATGCCCCCAAATAACCCCAAACGACCCACCTGGGCTGGTTTAAATCGAAAATTAACATATGCTGAAATAAGTATCGATTCAAAGGCCACGACTCTCAACATCGCATCCACACTTCTAATAAGACATAAGGACAGTTTTTACAAAATACCAACCCCAAAAAAGTATAGAAATGCCCCCAAATAACCCAAAATGACCAACCCGGTCAAGTTTAAACCGAAAATGAACATATGACGAAATAGGTATCGATTCGAAGGTCACGACCCCCAACATCGCATCCACACGTCTAATATGAGATAAGGACACTTTTTAGAAAATTCCAAAACCAAAAAAGTCCTGAATTGCCCCCAAATAACCACGAACGACCCACCCGGTTTGGTTTAAACCAAAATTGTACATATATCGAAATAGGTATCGATTCGAAAGTCACGACCCTCAACATCGCATCCACACGTATAATAAGATATAAGGACACTTTTTAGAAAATCCCAAGCCCAAATAAGTACAGAAATGCCCCCAAATAACCCCAAACGACCTACCCGGTCTGGTTTAGCCCAAAAATGTACATATGTCAAAATTGGTATCGATTCGAAGGTCACGACCCTGAATATCGCATCCACATGTCTAATAAGAGATAAGGACACTTTTTTAAAGTGCCCAAGCACAAAAAAGTACAGAAAAGCCCCCCAAATTACCCCAAACGACCCACTCGGTCTTGTTGAAATTAAAAATGTACATATGTTGAAATAGGTATCGATTCGAAGGTCACGACCCTCAACATCGCATCCACACGTCTAAAAAGTGATAATGACACTTTTTAGAAAATCCCAAGCCCAAACAAGTACAGAAATGCCCCCAACTAACCCCAAACGACCCACCCGGTCTAGTTTAAACCGAAAATGTACATATATCAAAATAGGTACCAATTCGAAGGTCACGACCCTCAACATCCCATCCACTGTCTAATAAGAGATAAGGACACTTTTTAGAACATCCCAAGCCCAAATATATACAGAAATACCCCTAAATAACCCCAAACGACCCACCCGGTCTGGTTTAAACCGAAAATGTACATATGTCGAAATAGCGATCGATTCAACAGTCAAGACCCTCAACATCGCATCCACACGTCTAATAAGAGATAGTAACACTATTTAGAAAATCCCAAGCCAAAAAAAGTACAAAAATGCCCCCAAGTAACCCCAAAAGACCCACCCGGTCAGGTCTAAATAAAAAATGTTCATATGTCGAAATAGATATCGATTCGAAGGTCACGGCCCTCAACATCGTATCCACACGTCTAATAAGAGATAAGGACAAATTTTAGAGAATCCCAACCCCAAAAAAGTATAGAAATGCTCCCAAATAACCCCAAACGACCCACCCGATCTGGTTTCAATCGAAAATGAACATATGTCGAAATAGGTATCGATTCGAAGGTCACGACCCTCAACGTCGCATCCATACATCTAATAAGAGATAAGGACACTTTTTAGAAAATCCCAAACCCCAAAAAGTATAGAATTGCCCCCAAATAACCCTAAACGACCCTCCCGGTCTGGTTTAAACCGAAAATGAGCATAACCCTAAATAGGTATCGATTCGAAGGTCACGACCCTCAACATCGCATCCACACGTCTAATAAGAGATAAGGACACTTTTTAGAAATCCCCTAGCCCAAAAAAATTTAGAAATTCCCCCAAATAACCCCAAACGATCCTCCTGGTCTGGTTTAAACCGAAAATGTACATTTGTAAAAATAGGTACCGATTCGAAGGTCACGACCCTCAACATCGCATCCACACGTCTAATAAGAGATAAGGACACTTTTTAGAAAATCCAAAGCCCAAAAAATACTGAAATGCGCCCAAATAACCCCAAACGACCCACCCGGTCTGGTTTAGACCAAAAATGAACATAAGCCGAAAGAGGTATCGATTCGAAGGTCACGACCCTAAACATCGTATCCGCACGTCTAATAAGAGTTAAGGACACTGTTTAGAAAATACCAAACCCAAAAAAGTATGAAAATGACCCCAAATAGCCCCAAACGACCCACCCAGTCTGGTTTAAACCAAAAATAAATATATGTCGAAATAGGTATCGATTCGAAGGTCACGACCGTCAACATCGCGTCTACACGTCTAATAAGAGATAAGGACACCTTTTAAAAAATCCCAAGCCCAAAAAGTACAGAAATGCCACCAAATAACCCTAAATGACCCACGCGGTTTGGTGTAAATAAAAAATGTACATATGTTGAAATAGGTATCGATTCGAAGGTCCCGACCCTCAACATCGCATCCACACGTTTAATAAGAGATAAAGACACTTTTTAGAAAATCCCAACCCCAAAAAAGTATAGAAATGCCCCGAAATAACCGTAAACGACCCACCCGGTCTGGTTTAAACCAAAAATGTACATAAGTCAAAATTTGTCTCCATTCGAAGGTCATGACCTTCAACATCGCATCCACACGTCTAATAAGAGATAAGGACACTTTTTAGATAATCCAAAGCCCAAAAAAATATACAAATGCCACCAAATAACCCCAAATGACCCTCCCGGTCTGGTTTAAACCGAAAATGTACATTTGTCGAAATAAGTATCGATTCGAAGGTCACGACCCTCAACATCGCATCCACACATACAATAAGAGATGAGGTCACTTTTTAGAAAATCCCAAGCCCAGAAAAGTATAGAAAAGCCCCCAAATAACCCCAAACGACCCTCCTGGTCTGGTTGAAACCGAAAATGTACATATGTCGAAATAGGTATCGATTCGAAGGTCACGACCCTCAACATCGCATCCAAACGTCTAATAAGAGATAATGACACCTTTTAGAAAATCCCAAGCTCAAAAAAGTAAAGAAATTCCCCAAATAACCCCAAACGACCCATGGTCGCTTGAAACAAAAAATGTACATAAGTCAAAATTGGTATCGATTCGAAAGTCACAACCCTCAACAGTGCATCCACATGTCTAATAAGAGATAAGGACACTTTTTAGAAAATCCCAAGACGAAAAAAGTACAAAAATGGCCCCAAATAACCCCAAACGACTCACCCGATTTGGTTTAAACCGAAAATGAACATATGTCGAAATAGGTATCGATTCGAAGGTCACGAGCCACAACATCGGATCCACACATTTAATAGGAGATAATGACACATTTTAGAAGATCCCATGCCCCCAAAAAGTACAGAAATGCCCCCAAACAACCCCGAACGACCCACCTGGTTTGGTTGAAATCAAAAATGAACTTATGCCGAACTAGGTATCGATTCGACGGTCACGACCCTCAACATCGCATCCACATGTCTAAGAAGAGATAAGGAAACTTTTTAGAAAATACCAAACCCAAGAAAGTCCAGAAATGCTCCCAAATTACCCCGAACGATGCTCCCGGTCTGCTTTAAACCGAAAATGAACAATTATCGAAATAGGTATCAATTCGATGGTCACGACCCTCAACATCGCATCCACACGTCTAATAAGAGATAAGGACACTTTTTAGAAAATCCAAGCACAAAAAATTATAGAAATGCCCCCAAATAACCCGAAAAAGACCAACCTGATCAGGTTTAAACTGAAAATGAACATATGTCGAAATAGCTATTGATTCTAAGGTCACAACCCTCAACATCGCATCCACACGTCTAATAAGAGATAAGGACACTGTTTAGAAAATCCCATGCCTAAAAAATACAGATATGCCCCCAAATAACCCCAAACGACCCACCCGATCTGGTTTAAATCGTAAATGTACATATGTTGAAATAGGTATGGATTCGAAGGTCACGACCCTCAACATCCATCCACCCGTCTAAGCAGAGATAAGGTCACTTTTTAGAAAATCCAAAGCCCAAAAAAGTACAGAGATGCCCCCAAATAACCCCAAACGACCCACCCGGTCTGGTTTAAACCAAAAATGAACATATGTCGAAATAGGTATCAATTCGAAGGTCATGACCCTCAACATCGCATCCACAGATCTAATAAGTGATAAGGACACTTTTTAGAAAATCCAAAGCCATAAAAAGTATAGAAATGCCCCCAAATAACCCCAAACGACCCACCTGGGCTAGTTTAAACCGAAATTAACATATGCTGAAATAAGTACAGATTCGAAGGCCATGACTCTCAACATCGCATCCACACTTCTAATAAGAGATAAGGACACTTTTTAGAAAATGGCAACCCCAAAAAAGTATAGAAATGCCCCCAAATAACCCAAAATGACCAACCCGGTCAGGTTTTAACCAAAAATGAACCTATGACGAAATAGGTATCGATTCGAGGGTCACGACCCTCAACATCGCATCCACACATATAATAAGATATAAGGACACTTTTTAGAAAATCCCAAGCCCAAATAAGTACAGAAATGCACTCAAATAACCCCAAACGACCCACCCAGTTTGGTTTAGGCAAAAAATGTACATATGTCAAAATTGGTATCGATTCGAAGGTCACGACCCTCAACATCGCATCCACAAGTCTAATAAGAGATAAGGACACTTTTTAAAAATGTCGAAGCCCAAAAAAGTACAGAAAAGCCCCCAAATTACCCCAAACGACCCACCCGATCTTGTTGAAACTAAAAATGTACATATGTCGAAATAGGTATCTATTCGAAGGTCATGACCCTCAACATCGCATCCACACGTCTAAAAAGTGATAATGACACTTTTCAGAAAATCCCAAGCCAAAATAAGTACAAAAATGCCCCCAAATAACTCCAAACGACTCACCCGGTCTAGTTTAAACCAAAAATGTACATATGGCAAAATAGGTATCAATTCGAAGGTCACGACCCTCAACATCCCATCCACATGTCTAATAAGAGATAAGGACACTCTTTAGAACATCCCAAGCCCAAAAATACAGAAATACCCCCAAATAACCCCAAACGACCCTCCGGTCCTGGTTTAAATCGAAAATGAACATATGTCGAAATAGGTATCGATTCAACGGTCACAACCCTCAATATCACATCCACACTTCTAATAAGAGATAGTGACACTATTTAGAAAATCCCAAGCCCAAAAAAGTAGGAAATGTCCCCAAATAACCCCAAACGACTCACCCGATCAGGTTTAAACCGAAAATGAACATATGTCGAAATAGGTATCGATTCAACGGTCACAACCCTCAACATCGCATCCACACTTCTAATAAGTGATAGTGAGACTATTTATAGAATCCCAACCCCAAAAAAGTACAGAAATGCTCCCAAATAACCCCAAACGACCCACCCGATCTGCTTTTAACCGAAAATAAACATATGTCAAAATAGGTATCGATTCGAAGGTCACGGCACTCAACATCGCATCCATACACCTAATGAGAGATAAGGACACTTTTTTAAAAATCCCAAACCCCAAAAAGTATAGAAATGCCCCCAAATAACCCTAAACGACCCACCCGGTCAGGTTTAAACCAAAAATGAGCATAACCCTAAATAGGTATCGATTCAAAGGTCACGACCCTTAAAATCGCATCCACACGTCTAATAAGAGATAAGGACACTTTTTAGAAAACCCCTAGCCCAAAAAATTTTAGAAAGGCCCCCGAATAACCCCAAATGATCGTCTCGGTCTGGTTTAAACCGAAAATGTACATTTGTCAAAATAGGTATCGATTCGAAGGTCGCGACCCTCAACATCGCATCCACACGTCTAATAAGAGATAATGACACTTTTTAGAAAATCCCAAGCCCAAAAAATACTGAAATGCGCCCAAATAACCCTAAACGACCCACCCGGTCTGGTTTCAATCGTAAATGTACATATGTCGAAATAGGTATCGATTCGAAGGTCACGACCCTCAACATTGCATCCACACATCTAATAAGAGATAAGGATACTATTTTGAAAAGCCCAAGCCCAAAAAGTACAGAAAGTCCCCAAATAACCCCAAACGACCTACCCGGTCTGGTTTAAACTGAAAATGTACATATGTCGAAATAGGTATCGATTTGAAGGTCATGACCATCAACATCGCATCCACACATCTAATAAGAGATAAAGACACTTTTTAGAAAATCTCAAACCCCAAAAAGTACAGAAATGCCCCCTAATAACCCGAAACCACCCACCCGGTCTGGTTTAAACAAAAAATGAACATAAGCCAAAAGAGGTATCGATTCGAAGGTCACGACTCTCAACATCGCATCCGCACGTCTAATAAGAGTTAAGGACACTTTTTAGAAAATACCAAACCCAAAAAAGTATAAAAATGACCCCAAATAACCCCAAACGACCCACCCAGTCTGGTTTAAACCAAAAATGAACATATGTCGAAATAGGTATCGATTCGAAGGTCATGACCCCCAACATCGCATCCACATGTCTAATAAGTGATAATGACACTTTTTAGAAAATCCTAAGCCATAAAAAGTATAGAAATGCCCCCAAATAACCCCAAACGACCCACCTGGCCTAGTTTACACCCAAATTAACATATGTTGAAATAAGTACAGATTCGAAGGCCAAGACTCTCAACATCGCATCCACACTTCTCATAAGAGATAAGGACACTTTTTAGAAAATGCCAACCCCAAAAAAGTATAGAAATGCCCCCAAATAACCCAAAATGACCAACCTGGTCAGGTTTTAACCGAAAATGAACCTATGACAAAATAGGTATCGATTCGAAGGTCACGACCCTCAACATCGTATCCACACGTATAATAAGATATAAGGACACTTTTTAGAAAATCCCAAGCCCAAATAAGTACAGAAATGCCCTCAAATAACCCCAAACGACCCACCCGGTTTGGTTTAGATGAAAAATGTACATATGTCGAAATTGGTATCGATTCGAAAGTCACGACGCTCAACATTGCATCCACAACTCTAATAAGAGATAAGGACACTTTTTAAAAATGTCGAAGCCCAAAAAAGTATAGAAAAGCCCCCAAATTACCCCAAACGACCCACGCGGTCTAGTTGAAACTGAAAATGTACATATGTCGAAATAGGTATCGATTTGAAGGTCACAACCCTCAACATCGCATCCACACGTATAAAAAGTGATAATGACACTTTTTAGAAAATCCCAATCCAAAACAAGTACAAAAATGCCCCCAAATAACCCCAAACGACTCACCTGGTCTAGTTTAAATCGAAAATAAACATATGTCAAAATAGGTACCAATTCGAAGGTCACGACCCTCAACATCCCTTCCACATGTCTAATAAGAGATAAGGACACTTTTTAGAACATACCAAGCCAAAAAAATTACAGAAATACCCCCAAATAACCCCAAACGACCCTCCCGGTCTGGTTTAAACCGAAAATGAACATATGTCGAAATAGGTATCGATTCAACGGTCACAACCCTCAATATCGCATCCACACTTTTAATAAGGGATAAGGACACTTTCCAGAAAATCCCAACCCCAAAAAAGTACAGAAATGCCCCAAAATTACCGTAAACAACCCACCCAGTCTGGTTTAAACCAAAAATAAACATATGTCGAAATAGGTATCGATTCGAAGGTCACGACCCTCAAGATCGCATCCACACATCTAATAAGAGATACGGACACTTTTTAGAAAATCCCAAGCCCAAAAAGTATAGAAATGCCCCCAAATAGGTATCGATTCGAAGGTCACGACCCTCAACATCGCATCAACATGTCTAATAAGAGATAAGGAAACTTTTTAGAAAATACCAAACCCAAGAAAGTCCAGAAATGCTCCCAAATAACCCCAAACGACCCTCCCGGTCTGGTTTAAACCGAAAATGAACATATATCGAAATAGGTATCAATTCGACGGTCACAACCCTCAACATCGCATCAACACGTCTAATAAGTGATAAGGACACTTTTTAGAAAATTCCAAGCACAAAAAAGTACAGAAATGCTCCCAAATAACCCCGAACGACCCACCCGGTCTGGTTTAAACCAAAATTGTACATATGTCAACATAGGTATCGATTCGAAGGTCATGACCCTCAACATCGCATCCAAACGTCTAATAAGAGATAAGGACACTTTTTTAAAAATCCCAAGCCCAAAAAAATATAGAAATGCCCCCAAATAACCCCAAACAACCCACCTGGTCTGGTTTAAACAAAAAATGTACATCAATCAAAATTGGTATCAATTCGAAGGGCACGACCCTCACCATCGCATTCACATGTCTAATAAGAGATAAGGACACTTTTTAGAAAACCCCAAGCCCAAAAAAGTACAAAAATGCCCCCAAATAACCCCAAACGACCCGCCCGATTTGATTTAAACCGAAAATGAACATCTGTCGAAATAGGTATCGATTCGAAGGTCACGACCCACAACATCGCATCCACACGTTTAATAAGACATAATCACACATTTTAGAAGATCGCAAGCCCCAAAAAGTACAGAAATGCCCCCAAACAACCTCGAACGAACCACCTGGTTTGGTTAAAACTGAAAATGCACTTATGCCAAAATAGGTATCGATTCGAAGGTCACGACCCTCAACATCGTATCCACACGTCTAAGTAGAGATAAGGTCACTTTTTAGAAAATCCCAAGCCCAAAAAAGTACAGAAATGCCCCCAAATAACCCCAAACGACCCACCCGGTCTGGTTTAAACCGAAAATGAACATATGTCGAAATAGGTATCGATTCGAAGGTCATGACCCCCAACATCGTATCCACATGTCTAATAAGTGATAAGGATACTTTTTAGAAAATCCTAAGCCATAAAAAGTATAGAAATGCCCGCAAATAACCCCAAACGACCCACCTGGGCTAGTTTAAACCGAAATTAACATATGCTGAAATAAGTACAGATTCGAAGGCCATGACTCTCAACATCGCATCCACACGTCTACTAAGAGATAAGGACACTCTTTAGAAAATATCAACCCCAAAAAAGTATAGAAATGCCCCCAAATAACCCAAAATAACTAACCCGGTCAGGTTTTAACCGAAAATGAGCCTATGACGAAATAGGTATCGATTCGAAGGTCACGACCCTCAACATCGCATCCACACGTATAATAAGATATAAGGACACTTTTTAGAAAATCACAAGCCCAAATAAGTACAGAAATGCCCTCAAATAACCCCAAAAGACCCACCCGGTTTGGTTTAGACCAAAAATATACATATGTCGAAATTGGTATCGATTCGTAGGTCACGACCCTCAACATCCCATCCATAAGTCTAATAAGAGATAAGGACACTTTTTAAAAATGTCGAAGCCCAAAAAAGTACAGAAAAGCCCCCAAATTATCCCAAACGACCCACCCGGTCTTGTTGAAACTGAAAATGTACATGTGTCAAAATAGGTATCGATTCGAAGGTCACGATCCTCAACATCGCATCCACACGTCTAAAAAGTGATAATGACACTTTTTAGAAAATCCCAAGCCAATACAAGTACAAAAATGCCCCCAAATAACCCCAAACGACTCACCTGGTCTAGTTTAAACCGAAAATGTACATATGTCGAAATAGATACCAATTCGAAGGTCACGACCCTCAACATCCCATCCACATGTCTAATAAGAGATAAGGACACTTTTTAGAACGTCCCAAGCCCAAAAAAATTTAGAAATACCCCCAAATAACCCCAAACGACCCTCCCGGTCTGGTTTAAATCGAAAATGAACATATGTCGAAATAGGTATCGATTCAACGGTCACAACCGTCAACATCGCATCCACACTTCTAATAAGAGATAGTGACACTATTTAGAAAATCCCAAGCCCAAAAAAGTACAGAAATGCCCCCAAATAACCCCAAACGACCCACCCGGTCAGGTTTAAACCGAAAATGAACATATGTCGAAATAGGTATCGATTCAACGGTCACAACCCTCAGCATCGCATCCACACTTCTAATAAGAGATAGTGACACTATTTAGAGAATCCCAACCCCAAAAAAGTACAGAAATGCTCCCAAATAACCCCAAACGACCCACCCGATCTGGTTTCAACCGAAAATTAACATATGTCGAAATAGGTATCGATTCGAAGGTCACGGCCCTCAACATCGCATCCATACATCTAATGAGAGATAAGGACACTTTTTAAAAAATCCCAAACCCCAAAAAGTATAGAAATGCCCCCAAATAACCCTAAACGATCCACCCGATCTGGTTTAAACCGAAAATGAGCATAACCCTAAATAGGTATCAATTCGAAGGTCACGATCGTTAAAATCGCATCCACACTTCTAATAAGAGATAAGGACACTTTTTAGAAAACCCCTAGCCCAAAAAATTTTAGAAAGGCCCCCGAAAACCCCAAACAATCCTCCCGGTCTGGTCTAAACCGAAAATGTACATTTGTCAAAACAGGTATCGATTCAAAGGTCACGACCCTCAACATCGCATCCACACTTCTAATAAGAGATAAGGACACTTTTTAGAAAATCCCAAGCCCCAAAAATACTGAAATGTGCCCAAATAACCCCAAACGACCAACCCGGTCTGGTTTAAATCGTAAATGTACATATGTCGAAATAGGTATCGATTCAAAGGTCACGACCCTCAACATTGCATCCACACATCTAATAAGAGATAAGGACACTATTTAGAAAAGCCCAAGCCCAAAAAAGTACAGAAATGCCCGTAAAAACCCCAAATGACCCTCCCTGTCTGGTTCAAACAAAACTGTACATATGTCGAAATAGGTATCGATTCGAAGGTCACTACCCTCAACATCGTATCCACACGTTTAATAAGAGATAAGGATACTTTTAGAAAATCCCAATCCCATAAAAGTACAAAAATGCCTCGAAATAACCGCAAACCACCCACCTGTCTGGTTTAAACCAAAAAAGTACATAAGTCAAAATTGATATCGATTCGAAGGTCACGACCATCAACATTGCATCCACACGTCAAATAAGAAATAAGGACACTTTTTCCAAAATCCCAAGCCCAAAAAAATATACAAATGCCCCCAAATGACCCTCCCGGTCTGGTTTAAACCGAAAATGTACATTTGTCAAAATAGTTATCGATTCAAAGGTCACGACCCTCAGCATCGCATCCACACGTCTAATAAGGAATAAGAATACTTTTTACAAAATCCCAAGCCCAAAAAATACTGAAATACCCCCAAATAACCCCAAACGACCCACCCGGTCTGGTTTAGATCGTAAATGTACATATGTTAAAATAGGTATTGATTCGAAGGTCACGACCTTCAACATTCCATCCACACATCTAATAAGAGATAAGGACACTATTTAGAAAAGCCCAAGCCCAAAAAAGTACAGAAATGCCCGTAAAAACCCCAAATGACCCTCCCTGTCTGGTTCAAACAAAAAATGTACATATGTCGAAATAGGTATCGATTCGAAGGTCACTACCCTCAACATCGCATCCACACATTTAATAAGAGCTAAGGATACTTTTTAGAAAATCCCAATCCCATAAAAGTACAAAAATGCCTCGAAATAACCGCAAACCACCCACCCGGTCTGGTTTAAACAAAAAAAGTACACAAGTCAAAATTGATATCGATTCCAAGGTCACGACCATCAACATTCCATCCACAAGTCAAATAAGAAATAAGGACACTTTTTCCAAAATCCCAAGCCCAAAAAAATATACAAATGCCCCCAAATAACCCCAAATGACCCTCCCAGTCTGGTTTAAATTGAAAATATACATTTGTCAAAATAGTTATCGATTCGAAGGTCACGACCCTCAACATCGCATCCACACGTCTAATAAGGAATAAGAATACTTTTTACAAAATCCCAAGCCCAAAAAATACTGAAATACCCCCAAATAACCCCAAACAACCCACCCAGTCTGGTTTAGATCGTAAATGTACATATGTCAAAATAGGTATTGATTCAAAGGTCACGACCCTCAACATTCCATCCACACATCTAATAAGAGATAAGGACACAATTTAGAAAAGCCCAAGCCCAAAAAAGTACAGAAAATCCCCCAAATAACCCAAAATGACCCACCCGGTCTGGTTTAAACCAAAAATGTACATATGTTGAAATAGGTATCGACTCGAACGTCATGACCCTCAACATCGCATCCACTCATCTAATAAGAGATAAAGACACTTTTTAGAAAATCCCAAACCCCAAAAAGTACAGAAATGCCCCCAAATAACCCCAAACGACCCTCCCAGTCTGGTTTAAACCAAAAATGAACATAAGCCAAAAGAGGTATCGATTCGAAGGTCAAGACCCTCAACATCGCATCGACACTTTTAATAAGAGATACGGATACTTTTTAGCAAATTCCAAGCCCAAAAAATATAGAAATGCTCCCAAAAAACCCCAAACGACCCACCCAGTCTGGTTTAAACTAACAATAAACATATGTCAAAATAGGTACTGATTCGAAGGTCACGACCCTCAACATCGCGTACACATGTCTTATAAGAGATAAGGACACTTTTTAGAAAATCCCAAGCCCAAAAAAGTACAGAAATGCCCCCAAATAACCCCAGATGACCCAGTCGGTTTGGTTTAAATAAAAAATGTACATATGCAGAAATAGGTATCGATTCGAAGGTCCTGACCCTCAACATCGCGTCGACACTTTTAATAAGAGATAAGGACACTTTTTAGCAAATTCCAAGCCCAAAAAATATAGAAATGCCCCCAAATAACCGCAAACGACCCACCTAGTCTGGTTTAAACAAAAAATGAACATAAGTCAAAATTGGTATCGTTTCGAAGGTCACGACCCTCAACATCGCATTCACATGTCTAATAAGAGATAAGGACACTTTTTAGAAAATCCCAAGTCCAAAAAAGTACAAAAATGCCCCCAAATAACCCCTAACGACCCACCCGATTTGGTTTAAACCGAAAATGAACACATGTCGAAATAGATATCGATTCGAAGGTCACGACCCACAACATCGCATCCACATGTTTAATAAGAGATAATGACACAATTTAGAAGATCCCATAACCCCAAATGACCCTCCCGGTCTGGTTTAAACCGAAAATGTAAATTTGTCGAAATAGGTATCGATTCGAAGGTCACGACCCTCAACATCGCATCCACATGTCTAATAAGAGATAAGGACATTTTTCAGAAAATCCCAAACCCAAAAAAATACAGAAATGCCCCCAAATAACTCCAAACGACCCACCTGGTCTGGTTTAAACAAAAAATGTACATAAGTCAAAATTGGTATCGATTCGAAGGTCACGACCCTCAACATCGCATCCACACGTCTAATAAGAGATAAGGAAACTTTTTAGAAAACCCCAAGCCCAAAAAAATTTAGAAATGGCCCCAAATAACCCCAAACGATCCTCCCGGTCTGGTTTAAATCGAAAATGTACATTTGTCAAAGTAGGTATCGATTCGAAGGTCACGACCCTCAACATCGCATCCACACGTCTAGTAAGAGATAAGCACACTTTTCAGAAAATCCCAAGCCCAAAAAGTATAGAAATGCTCCCAAACAACCCCGAACGACCCACCTGGTTTGGTTAAAACAGAAAATGAACTTATGCCAAAATAGGTATTGATTCGAAGGTCACAACCCTCAACACCGCATCCACACGTCTAATAAGAGATAAGGAAACTTTTAAGAAAATACCAAACCTAAGAATGTCCAGAAATGCTCCCAAATAACCCCAAACGACCCTCCCGGTCTGGTTTAAACCGAAAATGAAAATATGTCGAAATAGGTATCAATTCGATGGTCACGACCCTCAACATCGCACCCACACGTCCAATAAGAGATAAGGACACTTTTAGAAAATCTCAAGCACAAAAAAGTACAGAAATGCCCCTAAATAACCCTGAATGACCCACCCGGTCTGGTTTAAACCAAAATTGTACATATGTCAACATAGGTATCGATACGAAGGTCACGACCCTTAACATCGCATCCATATGTATAATAAGTGATAAGGACAATTTTTAGAAAATCCCATGCCCAAAAAATATTGAAAGGCCCCCAAAAACCCCAAATGACCCTCCCGGTCTGGTTCAAACAAAAAATGTACATATGTAGAAATAGGTATCGATTCGAAGGTCACGACCCTCCACATCGCATCCAAACGTTTAATAAGAGATAAGGACACTTTTCGGATAATCCCAATCCCATAAAAGTATAGAAATGCCCCAAAATAACCGCAAACGACCCACCCGGTCTGGTTCAAACCAAAAATGTACGTAAGTCAAAATTGGTATCGATTCGAAGGTCACAACCCTCAACATCGCATCCACACGTCAAATAAGAGATAAGGACACTTTTTAGAAAATCCGAAGCCCAAAAAAATATAGAAATGCCCCCAAATAACCCCAAACGACCCTCCCGGTCGGGTTTAAACCAAAAATATACACTTGTTGAAATAGGTATCGATTCGAAGGTCACGACCCTCAACATCACATCCACACGTGTAATAAGAGATTAGGACACTTTTTAGAAAATCCCAAGCCCAAAAAATACAGGAATGCCCCCAAATAACCCCAAACGACCCACCCGTCTGGTTTTAATCGTTAATGTACATATGTTGAAATAGGTATAGATTCGAAGGTCACGACCACCAACATTGCATCCACACGTCTAATAAGTGATAAGGACACTATTTAGAAAAGCCCAAGCCCAAAAAAGTACAACCCTCAAATAACCCCAAAAGACCCACCCGTCCGGTTTAAGCCGAAAATGTACATATGTGAAAATAGGTATCGATTCGAAGGTCATGATCCTCAACATCGCATCCATACATCTATTAAGAGATAAGGACACTTTTTAGAAATTCACAAGCCCTAAAAGGTACAGAAATTTCCCTAAATAACTCCAAACGACCCACCAAGGCTTGTTTAAACCAAAAATTAACATATGCCGAAATAAGTACCGATTCGAAGGTCATGACTCTCAACATCGCATTCACACTTCTAATAAGAGATAAGGACACTTTTTAGAAAATACCAACCCAAAAAAGTATAGAAATGCCCTCAAATAACCCCAAACGACCAACCCAGTCTGGTTTAAACCGAAAATGAACATATGTCGAAATAGGTATCGATTCGAAGGTCAGGACCCTCAACATTGCATCCACACATCTAATAAGAGATAATGATACTTTTTAGAAAATCCCAAGCCAAAAAAAGTCTAGAAATGCCCCCAAATAACCCCCAACGACCCACCCGGTTTGGTTTCAACCAAAAATGAACTTATGCATAAATAGGTATCAATTCGAAGGTCACGACCCTCAACATCGCATCCACACATCTAATAAGAGATAAGAAAACTTTTTAGAAAATACCAAACTCAAAAAAGTTCAGAAATGCCCCCAAATAACTACAAACGACCCTCTCGGTCAGGTTTAAATAAAAAATAAACATAAGTCGAAATAGGTATCAATTCGAAGGTCACGAACCTCAACATCGCATCCACACGTCCAATAAGAGATAAGGAAGCTTTTTAGAAAATACCAAACCCAAAAAAGTACAGAAATGCCCCCAAATAACCCCGAACGACCCACTCGGTCTGGTTTAAACCAAAATTATACATATGTCAACATAGGTATCGATTCGAAGGTCACAACCCTTAATATCGCATCCACACGTATAGTAAGAGATAAGGACACTTTTTAGAAAATCCTAAGCCCAAAAATGTACAGAAATGTCCCCAAATAATCCCAAATGACCCACCCGGTCTGGTTTAAATCGAAAATGTACATATGTCAAAATAGGTATCGATTCGAAGCTCACGACCCTCAACATCGCATCCACACATCTGATGAGAGATAAGGACACTTTTTAGAAAATCCCAAGCCCAAACAAGTACAGAAATGCCCCCAAATAACCCCAAACGACCCACCCGGTCTAGTTTAAACAAAAAATGTACATATGTCGAAATAGCTACCAATTCGAAGGTCACGACCCTTAACATCCCATCCACATGTCTAATAAGAGATAAGGACACTTTTTAGAATATCCGAAGCCCAAAAAAAATACAGAAATGCCTCAAAATAACCCCAAACGACCCTCCCGGTCTGGTTTAAACCAAAAATGAACATATGTCGAAATAGGTATCGATTCAACGATCACGACCCTCAACATCGCATCCACACGCCTAATAAGGGATAGTGACACTATTTAGAAAATCCCAAGCCCAAAAAAGTACAGAAATGCCCCAAAATAACCCCAAACGACCCTCGCGGTCAGGTATAAATCGAAAATGTGCATATGTCGAAATAAGTATCGATTCGATGGTCACGACCCTCAACATCTTATCCACATATCTAATAAGAGATTAGGACACTTTTTAGAGAATCCCAACCCCAAAGAAGTACAGAAATGCTCCCAAATAACCCCAAACGATCCACCCGATCTGGTTTCAAAAGAAAATGAACATATGTCGAAATAGGTATGGATTCGAAGGTCACGACCCTCAACATAGCATCCATACATCTAATAAGAGATAAGGACACTTTTTAGAAAATCCCAAACCCCAAAAAGTACAAAAATGCCCCCAAATAAACCTAAATGACCCACCCGGTCTGGTTGAAACCAAAAATTAGCAAAAGCGTAAATAGGTATCGATTCGAAGGTCACGACCCTCAACATCGCATCCACACGTCTAATAAGAGATAAAGTCACTTTTTAGAAAATCCCAAGCCCAAAAATTACTGAAATGCCCCCAAATAACCCCAAACGACCCACCGGTCTATTTTACAACAAAAATGTACATATGTCAAAATAGGTATTGATTCGAAGGTCACGACCCTCAACATCGCATCGACACGTTTAATAAGAGATAAGGACACTTTTTAGAAAATCCCAATACCATAAAAGTACAAAAATGCCTCAAAATAACGGCAAACCACCCACCCGGTCTGGTATAAACCAAAAATGTACATAAGTTAAAATTGATATCGATTCGAAGGTCACGACCATCAACATCGCATCCACACGTCAAATAAGAAATAAGGACACATTTTACAAAATCCAAAGCCCAAGAAAATATAGAAATGCTCCCAAATAACCCCAAATGACCCTCCCGATCTGGTTTAAATCGAAAATGTACATTTGTCGAAATAGGTATCGTTTCGAGGGTCACGACCCTCTACATCGCATCCACATGTAAGGACATTTTTTAGAAAATCCCAAGCCCCAAAAATATAGAAATGCCCCCAAATAACTCCAAACGACCCACCTGGTCTGGTTTAAACAAAAAATGTACATTAGTCAAAATCGGTATCAATTCGAAGGTTACGACCCTCAACATCGCATCCACACGTCTAATAAGAGATAAGAACACTTTTTAGAAAATCCCAAGCCCAAAAAAGTACAGAAATGCCCCCAAATAACCCCAAACGACCCACTCGATTTGGTTTAAACCAAAAATGAAAATATGTCAAAATAGGTAGCAATTCGATAGTCATGACCCTCAGCATCGCATCCACATGTCTAGTAAGAGATAAGGACACTTTTTAGAAAATCCTATGACCAAAAAATACAGATGTGCCCCCAAATAACCCCAAACGACCCACCCGATCGGGTTTAAATCATAAATGTACATATGTTGAAATAGGTATCGATTCGAAGGTCACGACCCTCAACATCGCATCCACACGTATGATAAGTTATAAGGACACTTTTTAGAAAATCCCAAGCCCAAATAAGTATAGATATGCCCCCAAATAACCCCAAATGACCCACCCGGTCGGGTTTAGACAGAAAATGTACATATATCGAAATTGGAATCGATTCGAAGGTGACGCCCCTCAATATCACATCCACACGTCTAATGAGAGATAAAAACACTTTTTAAAAATGCCAAAGCCCAAAAAAGTACAGAAAAGCCCCGAAATGACCCCAAACGACCCACCCTATCTGGTAGAAACCGAATATGTACATATGTCAAAATAGGTGTCGATTCGAAGGTCATGACCCTCAACATCGCATCCACACATATAAAAGGTGATAAGCACGCTTTTTAGAAAATCCCAAGCCCAAACAAGTACAGAAATGCCCCAAAATAACCCCAAAAGACCCACCCGGTCTAGTTTAAATCGACAATGTACATATGTCGAAATAGGTACCAAATCGAAGGTCACGAGCCTCAACATCGCATCCACATGTCTAATACGAGATAAGGACACTTTTGAGAACATCCCAAGCCCAAAAAAATACAGAAATGCCCCCAAATAACCCAAAATGACCCTCCCGGTCTGGTTTAAACCAAAAATGAATATATGTCGAAATAGGTATCGATTCAACGGTCACGACCCTCAACATCGCATCCACACATCTAATAAGAGATAATGATAGTATTTAGAAAACCCCAAGCCCAAAAAAGTACAAAAATGCCCCCAAATAACTACAAACGACCCACCCAGTCAGGTCTAAATCGAAAATGTGCATATGTCGAAATAGGTATCGATTCAAAGGCCACGACTCTCAACATCGCATCCACACTTCTAATAAGACATAAGGACAGTTTTTACAAAATACCAACCCCAAAAAAGTATAGAAATGCCCCCAAATAACCCAAAATGACCAACCCGGTCAAGTTTAAACCGAAAATGAACATATGACGAAATAGGTATCGATTCGAAGGTCACGACCCCCAACATCGCATCCACACGTCTAATATGAGATAAGGACACTTTTTAGAAAATTCCAAAACCAAAAAAGTCCTGAATTGCCCCCAAATAACCACGAACGACCCACCCGGTTTGGTTTAAACCAAAATTGTACATATATCGAAATAGGTATCGATTCGAAAGTCACGACCCTCAACATCGCATCCACACGTATAATAAGATATAAGGACACTTTTTAGAAAATCCCAAGCCCAAATAAGTACAGAAATGCCCCCAAATAACCCCAAACGACCTACCCGGTCTGGTTTAGCCCAAAAATGTACATATGTCAAAATTGGTATCGATTCGAAGGTCACGACCCTGAATATCGCATCCACATGTCTAATAAGAGATAAGGACACTTTTTTAAAGTGCCCAAGCACAAAAAAGTACAGAAAAGCCCCCAAATTACCCCAAACGACCCACTCGGTCTTGTTGAAATTAAAAATGTACATATGTTGAAATAGGTATCGATTCGAAGGTCACGACCCTCAACATCGCATCCACACGTCTAAAAAGTGATAATGACACTTTTTAGAAAATCCCAAGCCCAAACAAGTACAGAAATGCCCCCAACTAACCCCAAACGACCCACCCGGTCTAGTTTAAACCGAAAATGTACATATATCGAAATAGGTACCAATTCGAAGGTCACGACCCTCAACATCCCATCCACTGTCTAATAAGAGATAAGGACACTTTTTAGAACATCCCAAGCCCAAATATATACAGAAATACCCCTAAATAACCCCAAACGACCCACCCGGTCTGGTTTAAACCGAAAATGTACATATGTCGAAATAGCGATCGATTCAACAGTCAAGACCCTCAACATCGCATCCACACGTCTAATAAGAGATAGTAACACTATTTAGAAAATCCCAAGCCAAAAAAAAGTACAAAAATGCCCCCAAGTAACCCCAAAAGACCCACCCGGTCAGGTCTAAATAAAAAATGTTCATATGTCGAAATAGATATCGATTCGAAGGTCACGGCCCTCAACATCGTATCCACACGTCTAATAAGAGATAAGGACAAATTTTAGAGAATCCCAACCCCAAAAAAGTATAGAAATGCTCCCAAATAACCCCAAACGACCCACCCGATCTGGTTTCAATCGAAAATGAACATATGTCGAAATAGGTATCGATTCGAAGGTCACGACCCTCAACGTCGCATCCATACATCTAATAAGAGATAAGGACACTTTTTAGAAAATCCCAAACCCCAAAAAGTATAGAATTGCCCCCAAATAACCCTAAACGACCCTCCCGGTCTGGTTTAAACCGAAAATGAGCATAACCCTAAATAGGTATCGATTCGAAGGTCACGACCCTCAACATCGCATCCACACGTCTAATAAGAGATAAGGACACTTTTTAGAAATCCCCTAGCCCAAAAAAATTTAGAAATTCCCCCAAATAACCCCAAACGATCCTCCTGGTCTGGTTTAAACCGAAAATGTACATTTGTAAAAATAGGTACCGATTCGAAGGTCACGACCCTCAACATCGCATCCACACGTCTAATAAGAGTTAAGGACACTGTTTAGAAAATACCAAACCCAAAAAAGTATGAAAATGACCCCAAATAGCCCCAAACGACCCACCCAATCTGGTTTAAACCAAAAATAAATATATGTCGAAATAGGTATCGATTCGAAGGTCACGACCGTCAACATCGCGTCTACACGTCTAATAAGAGATAAGGACACCTTTTAAAAAATCCCAAGCCCAAAAAGTACAGAAATGCCACCAAATAACCCTAAATGACCCACGCGGTTTGGTTTAAATAAAAAATGTACATATGTTGAAATAGGTATCGATTCGAAGGTCCCGACCCTCAACATCGCATCCACACGTTTAATAAGAGATAAAGACACTTTTTAGAAAATCCCAACCCCAAAAAAGTATAGAAATGCCCCGAAATAACCGTAAACGACCCACCCGGTCTGGTTTAAACCAAAAATGTACATAAGTCAAAATTTGTCTCCATTCGAAGGTCATGACCTTCAACATCGCATCCACACGTCTAATAAGAGATAAGGACACTTTTTAGATAATCCAAAGCCCAAAAAAATATACAAATGCCACCAAATAACCCCAAATGACCCTCCCGGTCTGGTTTAAACCAAAAATGTACATTTGTCGAAATAAGTATCGATTCGAAGGTCACGACCCTCAACATCGCATCCACACATACAATAAGAGATGAGGTCACTTTTTAGAAAATCCCAAGCCCAGAAAAGTATAGAAATGCCCCCAAATAACCCCAAACGACCCTCCTGGTCTGGTTGAAACCGAAAATGTACATATGTCGAAATAGGTATCGATTCGAAGGTCACGACCCTCAACATCGCATCCAAACGTCTAATAAGAGATAATGACACTTTTTAGAAAATCCCAAGCTCAAAAAAGTAAAGAAATTCCCCCAAATAACCCCAAACGACCCACCTGGTCTGCTTGAAACAAAAAATGTACATAAGTCAAAATTGGTATCGATTCGAAAGTCACAACCCTCAACAGTGCATCCACATGTCTAATAAGAGATAAGGACACTTTTTAGAAAATCCCAAGACGAAAAAAGTACAAAAATGGCCCCAAATAACCCCAAACGACTCACCCGATTTGGTTTAAACCGAAAATGAACATATGTCGAAATAGGTATCGATTCGAAGGTCACGAGCCAGAACATCGGATCCACACATTTAATAGGAGATAATGACACATTTTAGAAGATCCCATGCCCCCAAAAAGTACAGAAATGCCCCCAAACAACCCCGAACGACCCACCTGGTTTGGTTGAAATCAAAAATGAACTTATGCCGAACTAGGTATCGATTCGACGGTCACGACCCTCAACATCGCATCCACATGTCTAAGAAGAGATAAGGAAACTTTTTAGAAAATACCAAACCCAAGAAAGTCCAGAAATGCTCCCAAATTACCCCGAACGATGCTCCCGGTCTGCTTTAAACCGAAAATGAACAATTATCGAAATAGGTATCAATTCGATGGTCACGACCCTCAACATCGCATCCACACGTCTAATAAGAGATAAGGACACTTTTTAGAAAATCCAAGCACAAAAAATTATAGAAATGCCCCCAAATAACCCGAAAAAGACCAACCTGATCAGGTTTAAACTGAAAATGAACATATGTCGAAATAGCTATTGATTCTAAGGTCACAACCCTCAACATCGGATCCACACGTCTAATAAGAGATAAGGACACTGTTTAGAAAATCCCATGCCTAAAAAATACAGATATGCCCCCAAATAACCCCAAACGACCCACCCGATCTGGTTTAAATCGTAAATGTACATATGTTGAAATAGGTATGGATTCGAAGGTCACGACCCTCAACATCCATCCACCCGTCTAAGCAGAGATAAGGTCACTTTTTAGAAAATCCAAAGCCCAAAAAAGTACAGAGATGCCCCCAAATAACCCCAAACGACCCACCCGGTCTGGTTTAAACCAAAAATGAACATATGTCGAAATAGGTATCAATTCGAAGGTCATGACCCTCAACATCGCATCCACAGATCTAATAAGTGATAAGGACACTTTTTAGAAAATCCAAAGCCATAAAAAGTATAGAAATGCCCCCAAATAACCCCAAACGACCCACCTGGGCTAGTTTAAACCGAAATTAACATATGCTGAAATAAGTACAGATTCGAAGGCCATGACTCTCAACATCGCATCCACACTTCTAATAAGTGATAAGGACACTTTTTAGAAAATAGCAACCCCAAAAAAGTATAGAAATGCCCCCAAATAACCCAAAATGACCAACCCGGTCAGGTTTTAACCAAAAATGAACCTATGACGAAATAGGTATCGATTCGAGGGTCACGACCCTCAACATCGCATCCACACATATAATAAGATATAAGGACACTTTTTAGAAAATCCCAAGCCCAAATAAGTACAGAAATGCACTCAAATAACCCCAAACGACCCACCCAGTTTGGTTTAGGCAAAAAATGTACATATGTCAAAATTGGTATCGATTCGAAGGTCACGACCCTCAACATCGCATCCACAAGTCTAATAAGAGATAAGGACACTTTTTAAAAATGTCGAAGCCCAAAAAAGTACAGAAAAGCCCCCAAATTACCCCAAACGACCCACCCGATCTTGTTGAAACTAAAAATGTACATATGTCGAAATAGGTATCTATTCGAAGGTCATGACCCTCAACATCGCATCCACACGTCTAAAAAGTGATAATGACACTTTTCAGAAAATCCCAAGCCAAAATAAGTACAAAAATGCCCCCAAATAACTCCAAACGACTCACCCGGTCTAGTTTAAACCAAAAATGTACATATGGCAAAATAGGTATCAATTCGAAGGTCACGACCCTCAACATCCCATCCACATGTCTAATAAGAGATAAGGACACTCTTTAGAACATCCCAAGCCCAAAAAAATACAGAAATACCCCCAAATAACCCCAAACGACCCTCCCGGTCTGGTTTAAATCGAAAATGAACATATGTCGAAATAGGTATCGATTCAACGGTCACAACCCTCAATATCACATCCACACTTCTAATAAGAGATAGTGACACTATTTAGAAAATCCCAAGCCCAAAAAAGTACAGAAATGTCCCCAAATAACCCCAAACGACTCACCCGATCAGGTTTAAACCGAAAATGAACATATGTCGAAATAGGTATCGATTCAACGGTCACAACCCTCAACATCGCATCCACACTTCTAATAAGTGATAGTGAGACTATTTATAGAATCCCAACCCCAAAAAAGTACAGAAATGCTCCCAAATAACCCCAAACGACCCACCCGATCTGCTTTTAACCGAAAATAAACATATGTCAAAATAGGTATCGATTCGAAGGTCACGGCACTCAACATCGCATCCATACACCTAATGAGAGATAAGGACACTTTTTAAAAAATCCCAAACCCCAAAAAGTATAGAAATGCCCCCAAATAACCCTAAACGACCCACCCGGTCAGGTTTAAACCAAAAATGAGCATAACCCTAAATAGGTATCGATTCAAAGGTCACGACCCTTAAAATCGCATCCACACGTCTAATAAGAGATAAGGACACTTTTTAGAAAACCCCTAGCCCAAAAAATTTTAGAAAGGCCCCCGAATAACCCCAAATGATCGTCTCGGTCTGGTTTAAACCGAAAATGTACATTTGTCAAAATAGGTATCGATTCGAAGGTCGCGACCCTCAACATCGCATCCACACGTCTAATAAGAGATAATGACACTTTTTAGAAAATCCCAAGCCCAAAAAATACTGAAATGCGCCCAAATAACCCCAAACGACCCACCCGGTCTGGTTTCAATCGTAAATGTACATATGTCGAAATAGGTATCGATTCGAAGGTCACGACCCTCAACATTGCATCCACACATCTAATAAGAGATAAGGATACTATTTTGAAAAGCCCAAGCCCAAAAAGTACAGAAAGTCCCCAAATAACCCCAAACGACCTACCCGGTCTGGTTTAAACTGAAAATGTACATATGTCGAAATAGGTATCGATTTGAAGGTCATGACCATCAACATCGCATCCACACATCTAATAAGAGATAAAGACACTTTTAGAAAATCTCAAACCCCAAAAAGTACAGAAATGCCCCTAATAACCCGAAACCACCCACCCGGTCTGGTTTAAACAAAAATGAACATAAGCCAAAAGAGGTATCGATTCGAAGGTCACGACTCTCAACATCGCATCCGCACGTCTAATAAGAGTTAAGGACACTTTTTAGAAAATACCAAACCCAAAAAAGTATAAAAATGACCCCAAATAACCCCAAACGACCCACCCAGTCTGGTTTAAACCAAAAATGAACATATGTCGAAATAGGTATCGATTCGAAGGTCATGACCCCCAACATCGCATCCACATGTCTAATAAGTGATAATGACACTTTTTAGAAAATCCTAAGCCATAAAAAGTATAGAAATGCCCCCAAATAACCCCAAACGACCCACCTGGCCTAGTTTACACCGAAATTAACATATGTTGAAATAAGTACAGATTCGAAGGCCAAGACTCTCAACATCGCATCCACACTTCTCATAAGAGATAAGGACACTTTTTAGAAAATGCCAACCCCAAAAAAGTATAGAAATGCCCCCAAATAACCCAAAATGACCAACCTGGTCAGGTTTTAACCGAAAATGAACCTATGACAAAATAGGTATCGATTCGAAGGTCACGACCCTCAACATCGTATCCACACGTATAATAAGATATAAGGACACTTTTTAGAAAATCCCAAGCCCAAATAAGTACAGAAATGCCCTCAAATAACCCCAAACGACCCACCCGGTTTGGTTTAGATGAAAAATGTACATATGTCGAAATTGGTATCGATTCGAAAGTCACGACGCTCAACATTGCATCCACAACTCTAATAAGAGATAAGGACACTTTTTAAAAATGTCGAAGCCCAAAAAAGTATAGAAAAGCCCCCAAATTACCCCAAACGACCCACGCGGTCTAGTTGAAACTGAAAATGTACATATGTCGAAATAGGTATCGATTTGAAGGTCACAACCCTCAACATCGCATCCACACGTATAAAAAGTGATAATGACACTTTTTAGAAAATCCCAATCCAAAACAAGTACAAAAATGCCCCCAAATAACCCCAAACGACTCACCTGGTCTAGTTTAAATCGAAAATAAACATATGTCAAAATAGGTACCAATTCGAAGGTCACGACCCTCAACATCCCTTCCACATGTCTAATAAGAGATAAGGACACTTTTTAGAACATACCAAGCCAAAAAAATTACAGAAATACCCCCAAATAACCCCAAACGACCCTCCCGGTCTGGTTTAAACCGAAAATGAACATATGTCGAAATAGGTATCGATTCAACGGTCACAACCCTCAATATCGCATCCACACTTTTAATAAGGGATAAGGACACTTTCCAGAAAATCCCAACCCCAAAAAAGTACAGAAATGCCCCAAAATTACCGTAAACAACCCACCCAGTCTGGTTTAAACCAAAAATAAACATATGTCGAAATAGGTATCGATTCGAAGGTCACGACCCTCAAGATCGCATCCACACATCTAATAAGAGATACGGACACTTTTTAGAAAATCCCAAGCCCAAAAAGTATAGAAATGCCCCCAAATAGGTATCGATTCGAAGGTCACGACCCTCAACATCGCATCAACATGTCTAATAAGAGATAAGGAAACTTTTTAGAAAATACCAAACCCAAGAAAGTCCAGAAATGCTCCCAAATAACCCCAAACGACCCTCCCGGTCTGGTTTAAACCGAAAATGAACATATATCGAAATAGGTATCAATTCGATGGTCACAACCCTCAACATCGCATCAACACGTCTAATAAGTGATAAGGACACTTTTTAGAAAATTCCAAGCACAAAAAAGTACAGAAATGCTCCCAAATAACCCCGAACGACCCACCCGGTCTGGTTTAAACCAAAATTGTACATATGTCAACATAGGTATCGATTCGAAGGTCATGACCCTCAACATCGCATCCAAACGTCTAATAAGAGATAAGGACACTTTTTTAAAAATCCCAAGCCCAAAAAAATATAGAAATGCCCCCAAATAACCCCAAACAACCCACCTGGTCTGGTTTAAACAAAAAATGTACATCAATCAAAATTGGTATCAATTCGAAGGGCACGACCCTCACCATCGCATTCACATGTCTAATAAGAGATAAGGACACTTTTTAGAAAACCCCAAGCCCAAAAAAGTACAAAAATGCCCCCAAATAACCCCAAACGACCCGCCTGATTTGATTTAAACCGAAAATGAACATCTGTCGAAATAGGTATCGATTCGAAGGTCACGACCCACAACATCGCATCCACACGTTTAATAAGACATAATCACACATTTTAGAAGATCGCAAGCCCCAAAAAGTACAGAAATGCCCCCAAACAACCTCGAACGACCCACCTGGTTTGGTTAAAACCGAAAATGAACTTATGCCAAAATAGGTATCGATTCGAAGGTCACGACCCTCAACATCGCATCCACACATCTAATAAAAGATAAGGTCACTTTTTAGAAAATCCCAAGCCCAAAAAAAGTACAGAAATGCCCCCAAATAACACCAAACGACCCACCCGGTTTGGTTTAAATAAAAAATGAACATATGTCGAAATAGGTATCGATTCGAAGGTCATGACCCCCAACATCGTATCCACATGTCTAATAAGTGATAAGGATACTTTTTAGAAAATCCTAAGCCATAAAAAAGTATAGAAATGCCCGCAAATAACCCCAAACGACCCACCTGGGCTAGTTTAAACCGAAATTAACATATGCTGAAATAAGTACAGATTCGAAGGCCATGACTCTCAACATCGCATCCACACGTCTACTAAGAGATAAGGACACTCTTTAGAAAATATCAACCCCAAAAAAGTATAGAAATGCCCCCCAAATAACCCAAAATAACTAACCCGGTCAGGTTTTAACCGAAAATGAGCCTATGACGAAATAGGTATCGATTCGAAGGTCACGACCCTCAACATCGCATCCACACGTATAATAAGATATAAGGACACTTTTTAGAAAATCACAAGCCCAAATAAGTACAGAAATGCCCTCAAATAACCCCAAACGACCCACCCGGTTTGGTTTAGACCAAAAATATACATATGTCGAAATTGGTATCGATTCGTAGGTCACGACCCTCAACATCCCATCCATAAGTCTAATAAGAGATAAGGACACTTTTTAAAAATGTCGAAGCCCAAAAAAGTACAGAAAAGCCCCCAAATTATCCCAAACGACCCACCCGGTCTTGTTGAAACTGAAAATGTACATGTGTCAAAATAGGTATCGATTCGAAGGTCACGATCCTCAACATCGCATCCACACGTCTAAAAAGTGATAATGACACTTTTTAGAAAATCCCAAGCCAATACAAGTACAAAAATGCCCCCAAATAACCCCAAACGACTCACCTGGTCTAGTTTAAACCGAAAATGTACATATGTCGAAATAGATACCAATTCGAAGGTCACGACCCTCAACATCCCATCCACATGTCTAATAAGAGATAAGGACACTTTTTAGAACGTCCCAAGCCCAAAAAAATTTAGAAATACCCCCAAATAACCCCAAACGACCCTCCCGGTCTGGTTTAAATCGAAAATGAACATATGTCGAAATAGGTATCGATTCAACGGTCACAACCGTCAACATCGCATCCACACTTCTAATAAGAGATAGTGACACTATTTAGAAAATCCCAAGCCCAAAAAAGTACAGAAATGCCCCCAAATAACCCCAAACGACCCACCCGGTCAGGTTTAAACCGAAAATGAACATATGTCGAAATAGGTATCGATTCAACGGTCACAACCCTCAGCATCGCATCCACACTTCTAATAAGAGATAGTGACACTATTTAGAGAATCCCAACCCCAAAAAAGTACAGAAATGCTCCCAAATAACCCCAAACGACCCACCCGATCTGGTTTCAACCGAAAATTAACATATGTCGAAATAGGTATCGATTCGAAGGTCACGGCCCTCAACATCGCATCCATACATCTAATGAGAGATAAGGACACTTTTTAAAAAATCCCAAACCCCAAAAAGTATAGAAATGCCCCCAAATAACCCTAAACGATCCACCCGATCTGGTTTAAACCGAAAATGAGCATAACCCTAAATAGGTATCAATTCGAAGGTCACGATCGTTAAAATCGCATCCACACTTCTAATAAGAGATAAGGACACTTTTTAGAAAACCCCTAGCCCAAAAAATTTTAGAAAGGCCCCCGAAAACCCCAAACAATCCTCCCGGTCTGGTCTAAACCGAAAATGTACATTTGTCAAAACAGGTATCGATTCAAAGGTCACGACCCTCAACATCGCATCCACACTTCTAATAAGAGATAAGGACACTTTTTAGAAAATCCCAAGCCCCAAAAATACTGAAATGTGCCCAAATAACCCCAAACGACCAACCCGGTCTGGTTTAAATCGTAAATGTACATATGTCGAAATAGGTATCGATTCAAAGGTCACGACCCTCAACATTGCATCCACACATCTAATAAGAGATAAGGACACTATTTAGAAAAGCCCAAGCCCAAAAAAGTACAGAAATGCCCGTAAAAACCCCAAATGACCCTCCCTGTCTGGTTCAAACAAAAACTGTACATATGTCGAAATAGGTATCGATTCGAAGGTCACTACCCTCAACATCGTATCCACACGTTTAATAAGAGATAAGGATACTTTTTAGAAAATCCCAATCCCATAAAAGTACAAAAATGCCTCGAAATAACCGCAAACCACCCACCCTGTCTGGTTTAAACCAAAAAAGTACATAAGTCAAAATTGATATCGATTCGAAGGTCACGACCATCAACATTGCATCCACACGTCAAATAAGAAATAAGGACACTTTTTCCAAAATCCCAAGCCCAAAAAAATATACAAATGCCCCCAAATGACCCTCCCGGTCTGGTTTAAACCGAAAATGTACATTTGTCAAAATAGTTATCGATTCAAAGGTCACGACCCTCAGCATCGCATCCACACGTCTAATAAGGAATAAGAATACTTTTTACAAAATCCCAAGCCCAAAAAATACTGAAATACCCCCAAATAACCCCAAACGACCCACCCGGTCTGGTTTAGATCGTAAATGTACATATGTTAAAATAGGTATTGATTCGAAGGTCACGACCTTCAACATTCCATCCACACATCTAATAAGAGATAAGGACACTATTTAGAAAAGCCCAAGCCCAAAAAAGTACAGAAATGCCCGTAAAAACCCCAAATGACCCTCCCTGTCTGGTTCAAACAAAAAATGTACATATGTCGAAATAGGTATCGATTCGAAGGTCACTACCCTCAACATCGCATCCACACGTTTAATAAGAGCTAAGGATACTTTTTAGAAAATCCCAATCCCATAAAAGTACAAAAATGCCTCGAAATAACCGCAAACCACCCACCCGGTCTGGTTTAAACAAAAAAAGTACACAAGTCAAAATTGATATCGATTCGAAGGTCACGACCATCAACATTCCATCCACAAGTCAAATAAGAAATAAGGACACTTTTTCCAAAATCCCAAGCCCAAAAAAATATACAAATGCCCCCAAATAACCCCAAATGACCCTCCCAGTCTGGTTTAAATTGAAAATATACATTTGTCAAAATAGTTATCGATTCGAAGGTCACGACCCTCAACATCGCATCCACACGTCTAATAAGGAATAAGAATACTTTTTACAAAATCCCAAGCCCAAAAAATACTGAAATACCCCCAAATAACCCCAAACAACCCACCCAGTCTGGTTTAGATCGTAAATGTACATATGTCAAAATAGGTATTGATTCAAAGGTCACGACCCTCAACATTCCATCCACACATCTAATAAGAGATAAGGACACAATTTAGAAAAGCCCAAGCCCAAAAAAGTACAGAAAATCCCCCAAATAACCCAAAATGACCCACCCGGTCTGGTTTAAACCAAAAATGTACATATGTTGAAATAGGTATCGACTCGAACGTCATGACCCTCAACATCGCATCCACTCATCTAATAAGAGATAAAGACACTTTTTAGAAAATCCCAAACCCCAAAAAGTACAGAAATGCCCCCAAATAACCCCAAACGACCCTCCCAGTCTGGTTTAAACCAAAAATGAACATAAGCCAAAAGAGGTATCGATTCGAAGGTCAAGACCCTCAACATCGGATCGACACTTTTAATAAGAGATACGGATACTTTTTAGCAAATTCCAAGCCCAAAAAATATAGAAATGCTCCCAAAAAACCCCAAACGACCCACCCAGTCTGGTTTAAACTAACAATAAACATATGTCAAAATAGGTACTGATTCGAAGGTCACGACCCTCAACATCGCGTACACATGTCTTATAAGAGATAAGGACACTTTTTAGAAAATCCCAAGCCCAAAAAAGTACAGAAATGCCCCCAAATAACCCCAGATGACCCAGTCGGTTTGGTTTAAATAAAAAATGTACATATGCAGAAATAGGTATCGATTCGAAGGTCCTGACCCTCAACATCGCGTCGACACTTTTAATAAGAGATAAGGACACTTTTTAGCAAATTCCAAGCCCAAAAAATATAGAAATGCCCCCAAATAACCGCAAACGACCCACCTAGTCTGGTTTAAACAAAAAATGAACATAAGTCAAAATTGGTATCGTTTCGAAGGTCACGACCCTCAACATCGCATTCACATGTCTAATAAGAGATAAGGACACTTTTTAGAAAATCCCAAGTCCAAAAAAGTACAAAAATGCCCCCAAATAACCCCTAACGACCCACCCGATTTGGTTTAAACCGAAAATGAACACATGTCGAAATAGATATCGATTCGAAGGTCACGACCCACAACATCGCATCCACATGTTTAATAAGAGATAATGACACAATTTAGAAGATCCCATAACCCCAAATGACCCTCCCGGTCTGGTTTAAACCGAAAATGTAAATTTGTCGAAATAGGTATCGATTCGAAGGTCACGACCCTCAACATCGCATCCACATGTCTAATAAGAGATAAGGACACTTTTTAGAAAATCCCAAACCCAAAAAAATACAGAAATGCCCCCAAATAACTCCAAACGACCCACCTGGTCTGGTTTAAACAAAAAATGTACATAAGTCAAAATTGGTATCGATTCGAAGGTCACGACCCTCAACATCGCATCCACACGTCTAATAAGAGATAAGGAAACTTTTTAGAAAACCCCAAGCCCAAAAAAATTTAGAAATGGCCCCAAATAACCCCCAAACGATCCTCACGCTCTGGTTTAAATCGAAAATGTACATTTGTCAAAGTAGGTATCGATTCGAAGGTCACGACCCTCAACATCGCATCCACACGTCTAGTAAGAGATAAGCACACTTTTCAGAAAATCCCAAGCCCAAAAAGTATAGAAATGCTCCCAAACAACCCCGAACGACCCACCTGGTTTGGTTAAAACAGGAAAATGAACTTATGCCAAAATAGGTATTGATTCGAAGGTCACAACCCTCAACACCGCATCCACACGTCTAATAAGAGATAAGGAAACTTTTAAGAAAATACCAAACCTAAGAATGTCCAGAAATGCTCCCAAATAACCCCAAACGACCCTCCCGGTCTGGTTTAAACCGAAAATGAAAATATGTCGAAATAGGTATCAATTCGATGGTCACGACCCTCAACATCGCACCCACACGTCCAATAAGAGATAAGGACACTTTTAGAAAATCTCAAGCACAAAAAAGTACAGAAATGCCCCTAAATAACCCTGAATGACCCACCCGGTCTGGTTTAAACCAAAATTGTACATATGTCAACATAAGTATCGATACGAAGGTCACGACCCTTAACATCGCATCCATATGTATAATAAGTGATAAGGACAATTTTTAGAAAATCCCATGCCCAAAAAATATTGAAAGGCCCCCAAAAACCCCAAATGACCCTCCCGGTCTGGTTCAAACAAAAAATGTACATATGTAGAAATAGGTATCGATTCGAAGGTCACGACCCTCCACATCGCATCCAAACGTTTAATAAGAGATAAGGACACTTTTCGGATAATCCCAATCCCATAAAAGTATAGAAATGCCCCAAAATAACCGCAAACGACCCACCCGGTCTGGTTCAAACCAAAAATGTACGTAAGTCAAAATTGGTATCGATTCGAAGGTCACAACCCTCAACATCGCATCCACACGTCAAATAAGAGATAAGGACACTTTTTAGAAAATCCGAAGCCCAAAAAAATATAGAAATGCCCCCAAATAACCCCAAACGACCCTCCCGGTCGGGTTTAAACCGAAAATATACACTTGTTGAAATAGGTATCGATTCGAAGGTCACGACCCTCAACATCACATCCACACGTGTAATAAGAGATTAGGACACTTTTTAGAAAATCCCAAGCCCAAAAAATACAGGAATGCCCCCAAATAACCCCAAACGACCCACCCGTCTGGTTTTAATCGTTAATGTACATATGTTGAAATAGGTATCGATTCGAAGGTCACGACCACCAACATTGCATCCACACGTCTAATAAGTGATAAGGACACTATTTAGAAAAGCCCAAGCCCAAAAAAGTACAACCCTCAAATAACCCCAAAAGACCCACCCGTCCGGTTTAAGCCGAAAATGTACATATGTGAAAATAGGTATCGATTCGAAGGTCATGATCCTCAACATCGCATCCATACATCTATTAAGAGATAAGGACACTTTTTAGAAATTCACAAGCCCTAAAAGGTACAAAAATTTCCCTAAATAACTCCAAACGACCCACCAAGGCTTGTTTAAACCAAAAATTAACATATGCCGAAATAAGTACCGATTCGAAGGTCATGACTCTCAACATCGCATCCACACTTCTAATAAGAGATAAGGACACTTTTTAGAAAATACCAACCCAAAAAAGTATAGAAATGCCCTCAAATAACCCCAAACGACCAACCCAGTCTGGTTTAAATCGAAAATGAACATATGTCGAAATAGGTATCGATTCGAAGGTCAGGACCCTCAACATTGCATCCACACATCTAATAAGAGATAATGATACTTTTTAGAAAATCCCAAGCAAAAAAAAGTCTAGAAATGCCCCCAAATAACCCCCAACGACCCACCCGGTTTGGTTTCAACCAAAAATGAACTTATGCATAAATAGGTATCAATTCGAAGGTCACGACCCTCAACATCGCATCCACACATCTAATAAGAGATAAGAAAACTTTTTAGAAAATACCAAACTCAAAAAAGTTCAGAAATGCCCCCAAATAACTACAAACGACCCTCTCGGTCAGGTTTAAATAAAAAATAAACATAAGTCGAAATAGGTATCAATTCGAAGGTCACGAACCTCAACATCGCATCCACACGTCCAATAAGAGATAAGGAAACTTTTTAGAAAATACCAAACCCAAAAAAGTACAGAAATGCCCCCAAATAACCCCGAACGACCCACTCGGTCTGGTTTAAACCAAAATTATACATATGTCAACATAGGTATCGATTCGAAGGTCACAACCCTTAATATCGCATCCACACGTATAGTAAGAGATAAGGACACTTTTTAGAAAATCCTAAGCCCAAAAATGTACAGAAATGTCCCCAAATAATCCCAAATGACCCACCCGGTCTGGTTTAAATCGAAAATGTACATATGTCAAAATAGGTATCGATTCGAAGCTCACGACCCTCAACATCGCATCCACACATCAATAAGAGATAAGGACACTTTTTAGAAAATCCCAAGCCCAAACAAGTACAGAAATGCCCCCAAATAACCCCAAACGACCCACCCGGTCTAGTTTAAACAAAAAATGTACATATGTCGAAATAGCTACCAATTCGAAGGTCACGACCCTTAACATCCCATCCACATGTCTAATAAGAGATAAGGACACTTTTTAGAATATCCGAAGCCCAAAAAAAATACAGAAATGCCTCAAAATAACCCCAAACGACCCTCCCGGTCTGGTTTAAACCAAAAATGAACATATGTCAAAATAGGTATCGATTCAACGATCACGACCCTCAACATCGCATCCACACGCCTAATAAGGGATAGTGACACTATTTAGAAAATCCCAAGCCCAAAAAAGTACAGAAATGCCCCAAAATAACCCCAAACGACCCTCGCGGTCAGGTATAAATCGAAAATGTGCATATGTCGAAATAAGTATCGATTCGATGGTCACGACCCTCAACATCTTATCCACATATCTAATAAGAGATTAGGACACTTTTTAGAGAATCCCAACCCCAAAGAAGTACAGAAATGCTCCCAAATAACCCCAAACGATCCACCCGATCTGGTTTCAAAAGAAAATGAACATATGTCGAAATAGGTATGGATTCGAAGGTCACGACCCTCAACATAGCATCCATACATCTAATAAGAGATAAGGACACTTTTTAGAAAATCCCAAACCCCAAAAAGTACAAAAATGCCCCCAAATAAACCTAAATGACCCACCCGGTCTGGTTGAAACCAAAAATTAGCAAAAGCGTAAATAGGTATCGATTCGAAGGTCACGACCCTCAACATCGCATCCACACGTCTAATAAGAGATAAAGTCACTTTTTAGAAAATCCCAAGCCCAAAAATTACTGAAATGCCCCCAAATAACCCCAAACGACCCACCGGTCTATTTTACAACAAAAATGTACATATGTCAAAATAGGTATTGATTCGAAGGTCACGACCCTCAACATCGCATCGACACGTTTAATAAGAGATAAGGACACTTTTTAGAAAATCCCAATACCATAAAAGTACAAAAATGCCTCAAAATAACGGCAAACCACCCACCCGGTCTGGTATGAACCAAAAATGTACATAAGTTAAAATTGATATCGATTCGAAGGTCACGACCATCAACATCGCATCCACACGTCAAATAAGAAATAAGGACACATTTTACAAAATCCAAAGCCCAAGAAAATATAGAAATGCTCCCAAATAACCCCAAATGACCCTCCCGATCTGGTTTAAATCGAAAATGTACATTTGTCGAAATAGGTATCGTTTCGAGGGTCACGACCCTCTACATCGCATCCACATGTAAGGACATTTTTTAGAAAATCCCAAGCCCCAAAAATATAGAAATGCCCCCAAATAACTCCAAACGACCCACCTGGTCTGGTTTAAACAAAAAATGTACATTAGTCAAAATCGGTATCGATTCGAAGGTTACGACCCTCAACATCGCATCCACATGTCTAATAAGAGATAAGAACACTTTTTAGAAAATCCCAAGCCCAAAAAAGTACAGAAATGCCCCCAAATAACCCCAAACGACCCACTCGATTTGGTTTAAACCAAAAATGAAAATCTGTCAAAATAGGTAGCAATTCGATAGTCATGACCCTCAGCATCGCATCCACATGTCTAGTAAGAGATAAGGACACTTTTTAGAAAATCCTATGACCAAAAAATACAGATGTGCCCCCAAATAACCCCAAACGACCCACCCGATCGGGTTTAAATCATAAATGTACATATGTTGAAATAGGTATCGATTCGAAGGTCACGACCCTCAACATCGCATCCACACGTATGATAAGTTATAAGGACACTTTTTAGAAAATCCCAAGCCCAAATAAGTATAGATATGCCCCCAAATAACCCCAAATGACCCACCCGGTCGGGTTTAGACAGAAAATGTACATATATCGAAATTGGAATCGATTCGAAGGTGACGCCCCTCAATATCACATCCACACGTCTAATGAGAGATAAAAACACTTTTTAAAAATGCCAAAGCCCAAAAAAGTACAGAAAAGCCCCGAAATGACCCCAAACGACCCACCCTATCTGGTAGAAACCGAATATGTACATATGTCAAAATAGGTGTCGATTCGAAGGTCATGACCCTCAACATCGCATCCACACGTATAAAAGGTGATAAGCACGCTTTTTAGAAAATCCCAAGCCCAAACAAGTACAGAAATGCCCCAAAATAACCCCAAAAGACCCACCCGGTCTAGTTTAAATCGACAATGTACATATGTCGAAATAGGTACCAAATCGAAGGTCACGAGCCTCAACATCGCATCCACATGTCTAATACGAGATAAGGACACTTTTGAGAACATCCCAAGCCCAAAAAAATACAGAAATGCCCCCAAATAACCCAAAATGACCCTCCCGGTCTGGTTTAAACAAAAAATGAATATATGTCGAAATAGGTATCGATTCAACGGTCACGACCCTCAACATCGCATCCACACATCTAATAAGAGATAATGATAGTATTTAGAAAACCCCAAGCCCAAAAAAGTACAAAAATGCCCCCAAATAACTACAAACGACCCACCCAGTCAGGTCTAAATCGAAAATGTGCATATGTCGAAATAGGTATCGATTCGAAGATCACGACCCTCAACATCTTATCCACATGTCTAATAAGCGATAAGGACACTTTTTAGAGAATCCCAACCCCTAAAAAGTACAGAAATGCTCCCAAATAACCCCAAACGACCCACCCGATCTGGTTTCAATCGAAAATGAACATATGTCGAAATAAGTCTCGATTTGAAGGTCACGACGCTCAACATCGCATCCATACATCTAATAAGAGATAATGACACTTTTTAGAAAATCCCAAACCCCAAAAAGTACAAAAATGCCCCCAAATAACCCTAAACGAACTACCTGGTCTGGTTTAAACCAAAAATGAGCATAAGCCCAAATAGGTATCGATTCGAAGGTCACGACCCTCAACATCGCATTCACACGTCTAATAAGAGATAAGGACACTTTTTAGAAAACCTCTAGCCCAAAAAAATTTTGAAATGCCCCCAATTAACCCCTAACGATCCTCTCGGTCTGGTTTAAACAGAAAATGTACATTTGTCAAAATAGTTATCGATTCGAAGGTCACGACCCTCAACATTGCATCCACACGTCTAATAAGAGATAAGAACACTTTTTACAAAACCCCAAGCCCAAAAAATACTGAAATGCCCCCAAATAACCCCAAATGACCCACCCGGTCTGGTTTAAATCGTAAATGTACATATGTCGAAATAGGCATCGATTCGAAGGTCACGACCCTCAACATTGCATCCACACATCTAATAAGAGATAAGGACACTATTTAGAAAAGCCCAAGCTCAAAAAAGTACAGAAAAGCCCCTAAATAACCCGAAATGACCCACTTGGTCTGGTTTAAACTGAAAAATTACATATGTCGAAATAGGTATTGATTCGAAGGCCATGACCCTCAACATCGCATCCACACATCTAATAAGAGATAAAGAAACTTTTTAGAAAATCCCAAACCCCAAAAAGTACAAAAATGCCCCCAAATAACCCTAAACGACCCACCCGGTATGGTTTAAACCAAAAATGAGCATAAGCCTAAATAGGTATCGATTCGAAGGTCACGACCCTCAACATCGCATCCACACGTCTAATAAGAGATAAGGACACTTTTTAGAAAACCCTAGCCCAAAAAATTTTGAAATGCCCCCAAATAATCCCTAACGATCCTCCCGGTCTGGTTTAAAGAGAAATTGTACATTTATCAAAATAGTTATCGATTCGAAGGTCACGACCCTCGACATCGCATCCACACGTGTAATAAGAGATAAGAACACTTTTTACAAAATCCCAAGCCCAAAAAATACTGAAATGCCCCCAAATAACCCCAAATGACCCACCCTGTCTGGTTTAAATCGTAAATGTACATATGTCAAAATAGGTATCGATTCGAAGGTCACGACCCTCAACATTGCATCCACACATCTAGTAAGAGATAAGGACACTATTTAGAAAAGCCGAAGCTCAAAAAAGTACCGAAAAACCCCTAAATAACCCGAAATGACCCACCCGGTCTGGTTTAAACCAAAAATGTACATATGTCAAAATAGGTATCGATTCGAAGGTCATGACCCTCAACATCGCATCCACACATCTAATAAGAGATAAAGACACTCTTTAGAAAATCCCAAACCCCAAAAAGTACAGAAATGCCCCCAAATAACCCCAAACGACCCTCCCGATCTGGTTTAAACCAAAAATGAACATAAGCATAAAGGGGTATCAATTCGAAGGTCAAGACCCTCAACATCGCATCCGCACGTCTAATAAGAGTCAAGGACAGTTTTTTGAAAATACCAAACCCAAAAAAGTATAAAAATGACCCCAAATAACCCCAAACGACCCACCCAGTCTGGTTTAGACAAAAAAATAAACATATGTCAAAATAGGTATTGATTCAAAGGTCACGACCCTCAACATCGCATCCACACGTCTAATAAGAGATAAGGACACTTTTTATAAAATCCCAAACCCAAAAAAGTACAGAAATGCCCCGAAATAACCTTAGATGACCCACCCGATTTGGTTTAAATCGAAAATGTACATATGTTGAAATAAGTATCGATTCGAAGGTCTCGACCCTCAACATCGTATCGACACTTTTAATAAGTGATAAGGAATCTTTTTAGAAAATCCCAACCCCAAAAAAAGTACAGAAATGCCCCGAAATAACCTTAAATGACCCACCCGATCAGGTTTAAACAAAAAATGTACATATGTCAAAATTTGTCTCGATTCGAAGGTCACAACCCTCAACATCGCATCCACACGTCTAATAAGAGTTAAGGACACTTTTTAGAAAATCCAAAGTCGAAAAAAATATACAAATGCTCCCAAATAACCCCAAACGGCCCTCCCAGCTTGGTTTAAACCGAAAATGTACATTTGTCGAAAAAGGTATCGATTCGAAGGCCACGACCCACAACATCGCATCCACACGTTTAATAAGAGATAAGGACACTTTTTAGGAAATTCCAAGTCCAAAAAATATAGAAATGCTCCCAAATATCCCAAACGACCCACCCAGTCTGGTTTAAATAAAAAATAAACATATGTCAAAATAGGTATCGATTCGAAGGTCACGACCCTCAACATCGCATCCACATGTCTAATAAGAGATAAGGACACTTTTTAAAAAATCCCAAGCCCAAAAAAGTATAGAAATGCCCCCAAATAACCCCAAATGACCCTCCCGGTCTGGTTTAAGCCGAAAATGTACATATGTCGAAATAGCTATCGATTCGAAGGTCATGACCCTCAACATCACATCTAAATGTCTAATAAGAGATAATGACACTTTTTAGAAAATCCCAAGCCCAAAAAAAGTACAGAAATGCCCCCAAATAGCCCCAAATGACCCACCTGGTCTGGTTTAAACAAAAAATGAACATAAGTCAAAATTGATATCGATTCGAAGGTCACGACCCTCAACATCGCATTCACATGTCTAATAAGAGATAAGGACACTTTTTGGAAATTCCGAAGCCCAAAAAGTACAGAAATGCCCCCAAATAACCCCAAACGACCCACCCGATTTGGTTTAAACCGAAAATGAACATATGTCGAAATAGGTATCGATTCGAAGGTCACGACCCACAACATCGCATCCACATGTTTAATAAGAGATAATGACACATTTTAGAAGATCCCAAGCCCCAAAAAGTATAGAAATTCCCCCAAACAACCCCGAACAACCCACCTGGTTTGGTTAAAACAAAAAATGAACTTATGCCTAAATAGGTATCGATTCGAAGGTCACGACCCTCAACATCGCATCCACACGTCTAATAAGAGAAAAGAAAACTTTTTAGAAAATACCAAACCCAAGAAAGTTCAGAAATGCTCCCAAATAACCCCAAATGACCCTCCTGGTCTAATTTAAACCGAAAATGAACATATGTTGAAATAGGTATCAATTCGATGGTCATGACCCTCAACATCGCATCCACATGTCTAATAAGAGATAAGGACATTTTTTAAAAAATTCCAAGCACAAAAAAGTACAGAAATGCCCCCAAATAACCCCGAAGGACCCACCCGATCTGGTTTAAATCAAAATTGTACATATGTCAACATAGGTATCGATTCGAAGGTCACGACCCTCAACATCGCATCCACACATATAATAAGAGATAAGGACAATTTTTAGACAATCCCATGCCCAAAAAAATATAGAAATGCCCCCAAAAACCCCAAATGACCCTCCCTGTCTGGTTTAAACAAAAAAGGTACATATGTCGAAATAGGTATCGATACGGAGGTTACGAACCTCAACATCGCATCCACACGTTTAATAAGAGATAAGGACATTTTTTTCGAAATTCCCAATCCCATAAAAGTACAGAAACGCCTCAAAATAACCGCAAACGACCCACCCGATCTGGTTTAAACCAAAAATGTACATAAGTCAAAATTGATATCGGTTCCAAGGTCACGACCATCAACATCGCATCCACACGTCAAATAATAAATAGGGACACTTTTTAAAAAATCCCAAGCCGAAAAAAATATAGAAATGCCCCCAAATAACCCCAAATGACCCTCCCGGTCTGGTTTAAACCGAAAATGTAAATTTGTCGAAATAGATATCGATTCGAAAGTCACGACCCTCAACATCGCATCTACATGTCTAATATGAGATAAGGACATTTTTTAGAAAATCCCAAGCCCAAAAAAATACAGAAATGCCCCCAAATAACTCCAAACGACCCACCTTGTCTGGTTTAAACAAAAAATGTACATAAGTCAAAATTGGTATCGATTCGAAGGTCATGACCCTCAACATCGCATCCACACGTCTAATAAGAGATAAGGACACTTTTTAGAAATTCCCAAGCCCAAAAAAGTACAAAAATGACCCAAAATAACCCCAAACGACCCACCCGATTTGGTTTAAACAAAAAATGAATATATATCAAAATAGGTATCGATTGAAGGTCACGACGCTCAACATCGCATATACACGTTTAATAAGAGATAATGACACTTTTGAGAAAATCCCAAGCCCAAAAAAGTATAGAAATGCCCCCAAACAACCCCGAACGACCCACCTGGTTTGGTTAAAACCGAAAATGAACTTATACCAAAATAGGTATCGATGCGAAGGTCACGACCCTCAACACCGCATCCACACGTCTAATAAGAGGTAAGGAAACTTTTTAGAAAATACCAAACCCATGAAAGTCCAGAAATGCTCCCAAATAACCCCAAACGACCCTCCCGGTCGGGTTTAAACCAAAAATATACACTTGTTGAAATAGGTATCGATTCGAAGGTCACGACCCTCAACATCACATCCACACATGTAATAAGAGCTAAGGACACTTTTTAGAAACTCCCAAGCCCAAAAATTTTAGAAATGCCCCCAAATAACCCCAAACAACCCATCGGTCTGATTTAAATCGTAAATGTACATATGTTGAAATAGGTATCGATTCGAAGGTCACGACCCTCAACATTGCATCCACACGTCTAATAAGGACACTATTTAGAAAAGCCCAAGCCCAAAAAATTACAAAAAAACCCCAAAATAACCCCAAAAGACCCACCTGTCCGGTTTAAGCCAAAAATGTACATATGTCAAAATCGGTATTAATTCGAAAGTCACGACCCTCAACATCGCATCCACACGTCTAATAAGAGATGGGGACACTTTTTAGAAAATCACAAGCCCTAAAAAATACAGAAATGTCCCTAAATAACTCCAAACGACCCACCAAGGCTTGTTTAAACCAAAAATTAACATATGCCAAAATAAGTACCGATTCGAAGGTCATGACTCTCAACATCGCATCCAGTCTTTTAATAAGAGATAAGGATACTTTTTAGAAAATACCAACCCCAAAAAAGTATAGAAATGCCCCCATATAACCCCAAACGACCAACCCGGTCTAGTAATTAAAAAATGAACATATGTCAAAATAGGTATCGATTCAAAGGTCACGACCCTCAACATCGCATCCACACTTCCAATAAGAGATAAGGACACTTTTTAGAAAATCCCAAGCGAAAAAAAGTCCAGAAATGCCACCAAATAACCCACAACGACCCACCCGATTTGGTTTCAACCGAAAATGAACTTATGCCGAAATAGGTATCAATTCGAAGGTCACGACCCTCAACATCGCATCCACACATTTAATAAGAGATAAGGACACTTTTCAGATAATCCCAATCCCATAAAAGTATAGAAATGCCCCGAAATAACCGCAAACGACCCACCCGGTCTGGTTTAAACCAAAAATGTGCATAAGTCAAAATTGGTATCGATTCGAAGGTCACGACCCTCAAAATCGTATCCACACGTCAAATAAGAGATAAGGACACTTTTTAGAAAATTCCAAGCCCAAAAAAATATAGAAATGCCCCCAAAGAACCCCAAACGGCCCTCCCGGTCTGGTTTAAACCGAAAATATCCACTTGTTGAAATAGGTATCGATTCGAAGGTCACGACCCTCAACATCACATCCACACGTTTAATAAGGGATAAGGACACTTTTTAGAAAATCCCAAGCCCAAAAAATACAGAAATGCCCCCAAATAACCCCAAACGACCCACCGGCCTGGTCTATATCGTAAATGTACATATGTTGAAATAGGTATCGATTCAAAGGTCACGACTCTCAACATTGCATCCACACGTCTAATAAGAGATAAGGACACTATTTAAAAATGCCCAAGCCCAAAAAAGTACAAACAAACCCCCAAGTAACCCCAAAAGACCCACCCGTCCAGTTTAAGCCAAAAATGAACATATGTCGAAATAGGTATCGATTCAAAGGTCACGACCCTCAACATAACATCCACATGTCTAATAAAAGATATGGAGCCCTAAAAAGTACAGAAATGTCCCCAAATAACTCTAAACGACCCACCAAGGCTTGTTTAAACAAAAAATTAACATATGCCAAAATAAGTATCGATTCGAAGGTCATGACTCTCAACATCGCATCCACACTTCTAATAAGAGATAAGGACACTTTTTAAAAAATACCAACCCCAAAAAAGTATACAAATGCCCCCAAATAACCCCAAACGACCAACCCGGTCTGGTTTAAATAAAAAATGAACATATGTCAAAATAGGTATCGAATCGAAGGTCACGACCCTCAACATCACATCCACACGTCTAATAAGCGATAAGGACACTTTTTAGAAAACCACAACCGAAAAAAAGTCCAGAAATGCCCCCAAATAACCCCCCAACGACCCACCCGGTTTGGTTTGAACCAAAAATGAACTTATGCCGAAATAGGTATCAATTCGAAGGTCACGACCCTCAACATCGCATCCACACGTCAAATAATAAATAAGGACACTTTTTAGAAAATCCGAAGCCGAAAAAAATATAGAAATGCCCCCAAATGACCTTCTCGGTCTAGTTTAAACCGAAAATGTAAATTTGTCGAAACAGGTATCGATTCGAAGGTCATGACCCTCAACATCGCATCCACATGTCTAATAAGAGATAAGGACATTTTTTAAAAAATCCCAAGCCGTAAAAAATACAGAAATGCCCCCAAATAACTCCAAACGACCGACCTTGTCTGATTTAAACAAAAAATGTACATAAGTCAAAATTGGTATCGATTCGGAGGTCACAACCCTCAACATCGCATCCACACGTCTAATAAGAGATAAGGACACTTCTTAGAAAATCCCAAGCCCAAAAAAGTACAGAAATGCCCCCAAATAACCCCAAACGACCCAGCTGATTTGGTTTAAACCGAAAATGAACATATGTCAAAATAGGTATCAATTCGATGGTCACGACCATCAACATCGCATCCACACGTCTAATGAGAGATAAGGACACTTTTTAGAAATACCCAAGCACAAAAAAGTACAGAAATGCCCCCAAATAACCCTGAATGACCCACCCGGTCCGGTTTAAACCAAAATTGTACATATGTCAACATAGGTATCGATTCGAAGGTCACAACCCTTAACATCGCATCCACACGTATAATAAGAGATAAGGACACTTTTTAGAAAATCCCATGCCCAAAAAAATATAGAAAGGCCCCCAAAAACCCCAAATGACCCTCCTGGTCTGGTTCAAACAAAAAATGTACATATGTCGAAATAGGTATCAATTCAAAGGTCACAACCCTCAACATCACATCCACACGTTTAATAAGAGATAAGGACACTTTTCAGATAATCCCAATCCCATAAAAGTATAGCAATGCCCCGAAATAACCGCAAACGACCCACCCGGTCTGGTTTAAACAAAAAATGTACGAAAGTCAAAATTGGTATCGATTCGAAGGTCACGACCCTCAACATCGCATCCACACGTCAAACAAGAGATAAGGACACTTTTTAGAAAATCCCAAGCCCAAAAAAATATAGAAATGCCCCAAATGACCCTCCCAGCCTGCTTTAAACCGAAAATATACACTTATTGAAATAGGTATCGATTCGAAGGTCACGACCCTCAACATCACATCCACACGTGTAATAAGAGATAACGACACTTTTTAGAAAATCCCAAGCCAAAAAATACAGAAATGCCACCAAATAACCTCGAACGACCCACCAGTCTAGTTTAAATCGTAAATGTACATATGTTGAAATGGGTATCGATTCGAAGGTTACGACCCTCAACATTGCATCTAGACGTCTAATAAGAGATAAGGACACTGTTTAGAAAAGCCCAAGCCCAAAAAAGTACAAAAAAACCCCCCAAATAACCCCAAAAGACCCACCCGTCCGGTTTAAGCCGAAAATGTACATATGTCAAAATAGGTATTGATTTGAAGGTCAGGACCCTCAACATCGCATCCACACGTCTAATAAGAGATAAGGACACTTTTTAGAAAATCACAAGCCCAAAAAAGTACAGAAATGTCCCCAAATAACTCCAAACGACCCACTAAGGCTTGTTTAAACTAAAAATTAACATCTGCCAAAATAAGTACCGATTCGAAGGTCCTGACTCTCAACATCGCATCCACACTTCTAATAAGAGATAAGAACACTTTTTAGAAAATACCATCCCCCAAAAAGTATAGAAATGCCCCCAAATAACCCCGAACGACCAACCCGGTCTGGTTTAAATCGAAAATGAACATATGTCGAAATAGGTATCGATTCGAAGGTCACGACCCTCAACATCGCATCCACATGTCTACTAAGAGATAAGGACACTTGTTAGAAAATCCCAAGCGAAAAAATGTCCAGAAATGCCCCCAAATAACCCTCAACGACCCACCCGGTTTGGTTTCAACCAAAAATGAACTTATGCCGAAATAGGTATCAATTCAAAGGTCACGACCCTCAACATCGCATCCACACGTCTATTAAGAGATAAGGAAACTTTTTAGAAAATACCAAACCCAAAAATGTTCTGAAATGCCCCCAAATAACCCCAAACGACCCTCCCGGCCAGGTTTAAATCGAAAATGAACATAAGTCGAAATAGGTATCAATTCGAAAGTCACAAACCTCAACATCGCATCCACACGTCTAATAAGAGATAAAGAAACTTTTTAGAAAATACGAAACCCAAAAAAGTGCAGAAATGCCCCCAAATAACCTGAAAAGACCAACCCGATCTGGTTTAAACCAAAATTGTACATATGTCAACATACGTATCGATTCAAAGGTCACAACCCTTTGCTTTATAGCTTGGAGATGCCTTTCGGATGCCCTCCCTACAAGGGACAACCTCATTCATAGACATATTCTGGCTCCTCATCATTGTGAGTTTTGCTGGGCTGGAACTGAAAGCAGAAATCATCTTTTCTTTGGGTGCCCCTTCTCTACTGACATTTGGAAAATTATTTATGAGCTTTGCTTTCATGATGGAACCATGCCAAGCAATGTCATTGATGCAGCCATCTCGGTTAGATATGCCGCAGGTAGAGCAGGGAAGTTGGGGCTGGTCACCAAGCTTGTGTTCTGTGCCACAATCAAGCATATCTGGTCGGAGAGAAATTTCAGAATTTTCAGGAACAAAATCAGACCTAAGGACCAGATCATAGGGGCTATAAAGGGGGATGTTATTGGCAGATTATCTTCCATTTCTTTGGTGGGTGACCCTACTACTGCCAACCTTCATATTGCTGCCAAATGGGGTCTTCAAGTTCATTGGGCTGCTCGAATTCCAAAGGCCTGCTCTTGGTTTGCCCCTAATCCAAATATGGTTGCTCTCCATTGTGATGGGTCTCTTGCAGATGACAAAGCAAGCTTTGGGGGCCTCATTCGTGATGGATGTGGGGACCCCATAGCTGCCTATGCTGGTCAAGGGGAAGATCTTTCGGTGCTGTCCATGGAGTTTAAGGCTATTTACAAAGGAATTTCCCTTTGTATCGAGAAGGGCTTGTATGATGTTTCTGTTCGGTCGGATTCGAAGCTGGCCGTCGACATTTTGAATGGGCAGATCACTGGGCCCTGGCAAATCCTTATTTTGAAAAGTAAGATCCTCTCTAAGTTTAGGCTGCTGAGGTCTAAAGAATTAGTTCATGTTTGGAGAGAACAGAACCAGCCCGCAGATTTCATGGCTTCCCTCCCTACTGACCCCTCTGGAACCTATTGGGAGCCTGAGTCTTTCCCTCTGGAGCTGACCATTCTCATAAAGAAAGATAAGGAGCTAGTAACCTATTATAGGATGTAGCCTTAGGGGTTTTCTTTCTCCCTGCTGTTTGATAGGGCCTGTCCTATCTTGCTTAGGGTCCTTTTCCCCGTTTTTGGGTTCTTAAAGGATGCCTTTCTTTGTACATTTTTCTTTTCTTAGTAATACAAATCTTACTTATAAAAAAAAAAAAAAAAAAAGGTCACAACCCTCAATATCGCATCCACACGTATAGTAAGAGATAAGGACACTTTTTTGAAAATCCCAAGCCCAAAAATATACAGAAATGTCCCCAAATAACCCCAAACGACCCACCCGGTTTGGTTTAAACCGAAAATGTACATATGTCAAAATAGGTATCGATTCAAAGCTCACAACCCTCAACTTCGCATCCACACGTCTGATAAGAGATAAGGACACTTTTTAGAAAATCCCAAGCACCAAAAAATACAGAAATGTTCCCAAATAACCCGAAACGACCCACCCGGCCTGGTTTAAAAAGAAAATGAGCATATGCCGAAATAGGTATCGATTCGTGGGTCACGACCCTCAACACCGCATCCACACGTCTAATTAGAGATAAGATCACTTTTTAGAAAATCCCAAGCCCAAAAAAGTACAGAAATGCCCCCAAACAACCCAATGCGTCCCACCTGGTCAGGTTTAAACCGAAAATGTACATATGTCGAAATAGGTATCGATTTGAAGGTCACGACCCTCAACATCGAATCCACACTTCTACTAAAAGATAAGGACACTTTTTAGAAAATCCCAAGCCCAAAAAAGTACAGAAACGCGCATAAATAACCCCAAACGACCCACCCGGTCTAGTTTAAACCGAAAATGTGCATATGTCAAAATACGTATTGATTCGAAGGTCACGACCCTCAACATCACACCCTCACGTCTAATAAGAGATAAGGACAGTTTTTAAAAAATCCCAAGCCCAAAAGTACAGATATGTCCCCAAATAACCCCAAACGACCCACCTGGTTTGGTTTGAACCGAAAATAAACATATGTCAAAATAGGTATCGATTTGAAGGTCACAACCCTCAACATCGCATCCACACGTATAATAAGAGATAAGAACACTTTTTAAAAAATCCCGAGCCCAAATAAGTAGAGAAATGCCACCCAAAAAACCCCAAACGACCGACCCGGTCCGATTAAAACCTAAAATGTACATATGTCGAAATAGGTATCGATTCGAAGGTCATGACCCTCTACATCGCATCCACACATCTAATAACAGATAAGGACAATTTTTAGAAATGCCCAGGCCTAAAAAAGTACAGAAATGCCCCCAAATAACCCCAAACGACCCACCCGGTCTGGTTTAAACAAAAAATGTACATACGTCGAAATGGGTATCGATTCGAAGGTCACGACCTTCAACATCACATCCACACGACTAATAAGAGATAATGACACTTTTTAGAAAATCCCAAGCCCAAAAAAGCATAGAAATCCCCCAAACAACCCCGAAGGAGCAACCGGTTTGGTTTTAACCAAAAATGTACATATGTCGAAATAGGTTCCGATTCGAAGGTCACGACCCTCAACATCACATCCACACGTCTAATAAGTGATAAGGACACTTTTTAGAAAATACCAAACCCAAAAAAGTACAAAAATGCCCCCCAAATAACCCCAAACGACTCACCCCGTCTGGTTTAAACCGAAAATGAACATATGTCGAAATATCTATCGATTCGAAGGTCAAGGCGCTCAACATCACATCCACATGTCTAATTAGAGATAAGGACACTTTTTAGAAAATCTTAAACCCAAAAAAGAACAGAAATGCCACCAAATAATCCCAAATGACCCACCTGGTCTGTTTTAAAGCGAAAATGGACATGCCAAAATAGGTGTCGATTCGAAGGTCACGACGCTCCACATCGCATCCAGAAGTCTAATAACAGATAAAGACACTTGTTAGAAAATCCCAAACCCAAAAAAGTACAGAAATGCAGCCAAATAACTCAAAACGACCCACCCAGTCTGGTTTAAACCGAAAATGAACATTTGCCGAAATAGGTATCGATTCGAAGGTCATGACACTCAACATCGCATCCGTATGTCTAATAAGAGATAAGGAGACTTTTAGAAAATTCCAAACCCAAAAAAGTACAGAAATGCCCCCAAATAACACCAAAAGACACACTCGATCGGGTTTAAACCGAAATAGAACATATGCCGAAAAAGGTATCGATTCGAAGGTCACGACTCTCAACATCTCATCCAGACATCTACATAAGAGATAATGACACTTATTAGAAAATACGAAAGTCAAAAAAGTACTGAAATGCCCCCAAATAACCCCAAACGATACACCCGGTCTGGTTTAAACAAAAAATGAACATATGTCGAAAAAAGTATCGATTCGAAGGTCACGACCCTAAACATCGTATCTACGCGTTTAATTAGAGATAAGGACACTTTTTATAAAATCCAAAATCCAAAAAAGTACAAAAATGCCCGCAAATAAGCCCAAACAACCAACCTGATCTGGTTTAAAAAGAAAATGAACATATGTCAAAATAGGTATCGATTCGAAGGTCACGACCCTCAACATCGCATCCACACGTCTAATAAGAGATAAGGACACTTTCTAGAAAATCCCAAACCCAAAAAAGTATAGAAATGCCCCCAAATAAAACCAAACGACCCACCCGGTCAGGTTTAAATAAAAAATGGACATATGCCAAAATAGGTATCGATGCGAAGGTCACGACCCCTTACATCACATCCAAACATCAAATAACAGATAAGGACACTTTTTAGAAAATCTCAAGCCCAAAAAAGTACAGAAATGCCCCCTAATAACCCCAAACGACCCTCCAGGTCTGGTTTAAACCGAAAATGAACATATGTCGAAATAGGTTTCGATTCGAAGGTCACAACCCTCAACATCGCATCCACACGTTTAATAAGAGATAAGGACACTTTTTAGAAAATCCCAACCCCATAAAATACAGAAATGCCCCCAAATAACCCCAAATGACCCACCCAGTCTGGTTTAAATCGTAAATGTACATATGTCGAAATAGGTATCGATTCGAAGGTCACAACCGTCAACATCGCATCCACACGTCAAATAAGAGATAATGATACTATTTAGAAAATCCCAAGCCCAAAAAAGTATAGAAATGCCCCCAAATAACCCCGAACGATCCACCCGATTTGGTTTCAACCGAAAATGAACTTATACCGAAATAGGTATCGATTCCAATGTCACGAACCTCAATATCGTATCTACACGACTAATAAGAGATAAAGAAACTTTTTAGAAAATACAAAAACCAAGAAAGTCCAAAAATGACCCCAAATAACTAAAAAGGACCCACCCGGCCTAGTGTATACCAAAAATGAACATATGTCAAAATATGTATCGATTCGAAGGTCACAACCTTCAACAACGCATCCACACGACTAATAAGAGATAAGGACACTTTTTAGAAAATCCCAAGCCCCAAAAAGTACAGAAATGCCACTAAATAACCCCAAACAACCCAACCGATCTGGTTACAACCGAAAATGAACATATGTCAAAATAGGTATCGATTCGAAGGTCACGACCCTCAACATCGCATTCATACATCTAATAAGAGATAAGGACACTTTTAAGAAAATCCCAAAAAGTACAGAAATGCCCCCAAATAACTCCAAACAACCCACCCGGTCTGGTTTAAATAAAAAATGAACATAAGCCTAAATAGGTATCAATTCGAAGGTCACGACCCTCAACATCGCATCCACACGTCTAATAAGAGATAAGGACACTTTTTGGAAAACCCCAAGCCCAAAAGAATTTAGAAATGCCCATAAAATACCCTAAACGATCCTCCCTGTTTGGTTTAAATCGAAAATGTACATTTGTCAAAATCGGTATCGATTCGAAGGTCAAGACCCTAAACATCGCATCCACACGTCTATTAAGAGATAAGCACACTTTTTAGAAAATCCCAAGCCCAAAAAATAAAAAAATGCCCTAAAATAACCCTAAATGACCCACCCGACCTGGTTTAAATCGTAAATGTACATATGTCAAAATAGGTATCGATTCGAAGGTCACGACCCTCAACATTGTATCCACACATCTAATAAGAGATAAGGACACTATTTAGAAAAGCCCAAGCCCAAAGAAGTACAGAAAAGTCCCCAAATAACCCAAAACGACCCACCCGGTCTGGTTTAAACCGAAAATGTACATATGTCGAAATAGGTATCGATTCGAAGGTCACGACCCTCAACATCGCATCCAAACGTCTAATAAGAGAAAAGGACACTTTTTAGAAAATACCAAGCTCACAAAATTACAGAAATGCCCCCAAATAACCCCAAACGACCCACCTGGTCTGGTTTAAACAAAAAATGTTCATAAGTCAAAATTGGTATCGATTCGAAGGTCACGACGCTCAACATCGCATCCACTTGTCTAATAAGTGACAAAGACACTTTTTAGAAAGTCCCAAACCCCAAAAAGTATAGAAATGCCCCCAAATAACCCCAAACGACCCACCCGATCTGGTTTAAACCAAAAATGAACAAAAGCCAAAAGAGGCATCGATTCAAAGGTCACGACCCTCAACAGCGCATCCGCACGTCTAATAAGAGTTAAGGACACTTTTTAGAAAATACCAAACCCAAAAAAGTATAAAAATGACCCCAAATAACCCCAAACGACCCACTCAGTCCGATTTAAACCAAAAAAAAACATATGTCGAAATAGGCATCGATTCGAAGGTCACGACCCTCAACATCGCGTCCACACGTATAATAAGAGATAAGGACACTTATTAGAAAATCCCAAGCCCAAAAAAGTACGAAAATGCCCCCAAATAACCCCAAACGACCCACCCGGTTTGGTTTAAATCGAAAATATACATATGTTGAAATAGGTATCAATTCGAAGGTCCCAACCCTCAACATCGCATCCACACTTTTAATAAGAGTTAAGGACACTTTTTAGAAAATCCGAATCCCAAAAAGTATAGAAATGCCCCAAAATAACCGTAAACGACCCACCCAGTCTGGTTTAAACCAAAAATGTACATAAGTCAAAATTTGTCACGATTCAAAGGTCACGACCCTCAACATCGCATCCACACGTCTAATAAGAGATAAGGACACTTTCTAGAAAATCCAAAGCCCAAAAAAATATAGAAATGCCCCCAAATAATCCCCAACGACCCTCCTGATCTGGTTTAAACCGAAAATGTGCACTTGTCAAAATAGGTATCGATTCGAAGGTCACGACCCTCAAAATCGCATCCACACATATAATAAGCGATAAGGACACTTTTTAGAAAATCCCAAACCCAAAAAAGTATAGAAATGCCCCCAAATAACCCGAAATGACCCTCCCAGTCTGGTTTAAACCGAAAATGTACATATGTCAAAATAGGTATCGATTCGAAGGTCACAACCATCAACATCGCATTCAAATGTCTAATAAGAGATAAGGACACTTTTTAGAAAATCCCAAGCCCAAAAAAGCACATAAATGCCCCCAAATAACCCCAAATGACCCACCTGGTCTGGTTTAAACACAAAATGTACATAAGTCAAAATTGGTATCGATTCGTAGGTCACGACCCCCAACATCGCATCCAGATGTCTAATACGAGATAAGAATACTTTGTAGAAAATCCTAAGCCCAAAAAAGTACAGAAATGCCCCCAAATAACCCTAAACGACCCACCCGATTTGCTTTAAACCGAAAATGAACATATGTCAAAATAGGTATCGATTCGAAGGTTACAACCTACAACATCGCATCCACACATTTAATAAGAGGTAATGACACATTTTAGAAGATCCCAAGCCCCAAAAAGTACAGAAATGCCCCCAAACCACCCCGAACGATCCACCTGGTTTCGTTAAAACCGAAAATGAACTTATGCCGAAATAGGTATCTATTCGAAGGTCACGACCCTCAACATCGAATCCACAAGTCTAATAAGAGATAAGGAATCTTTTTAGAAAATACCAAACCCAAGAAAGTCTAGAAATGCTCCCAAATAACCCCAAATGACCCTCCCGGTCTGGTTTAAACCGAAAATGAACATATGTCAAAATAGGTATTAATTCGATGGTCACGACCCTCAACATCACATCCACACTTCTAATAAGTGATAAAGACACTTTTTAGAAAATTCCAAGCACAAAAAAGTACAGAAATGCCGTCAAATAACCCCGATCGATTCACCCGGTCTGGTTTAAACCAAAATTGTACAAATGTCAACATAGATATCGATTCGAAGGTCACGACCCTCAGCATCGCATCCACATGTATAACAATAGATAAGGACAATTCTTAGAAAAACCCATGCCCAAAAAAATATAGAAATGCCCCCAAGAACCCCAAATGACCCTCCCTGTCTGGATCAAACCAAAAATGTACATATGTCAAAATAGGTATCGATTCGAAGGTCACGACCCTCAACATCACATCCACACATTTAATAAGAGATAAGGACACTTTTTAGAAAATCCCAATCCCATAAAAGTCCAGAAATGCCACGAAATAACCGTAAACGACCCACCTGGTCTAGTTTAAACAAAAAATATACATAAGTCAAAATTGGTATCGATTTGAAGGTCACGACCCTCAACATCGTATCCACATGTCTAATAAGAGATAAGGACACTTTTTAAAAAATCCCAAGCCCAAAAAATACAGAAATGCCCCCAAATAACCCCAAACGACCCACCCGGTCTGGTTTAAACAAAAAATGTACATATGTCAAAATAGGTACCGATTCGAAGGTCATGACCCTCAACATCGCAGCCAAACTTCTATTAAGAGATAATGACACTTTTTAGAAATTCCCAAGCCCAAAAAATACAGAAATGCCCCCAAATAACCCCAAACGACCAACCCGGTCTGGTTTAAATTGTAAATGTGCATACGTCGAAATAGGTATCGATTCGAAGGTCACGACCCTCAACATTGCATCCACACGTCATATATAAGATAAGGACACTATTTAGAAAAGGCGAAGCCCAAAAAAGTACAGAAAGGCCCCTAAATAACCCCAAACGACCCACCTGGTCTGGTTTAAACCGAAAATGTACATATGTCGAAATAGATTTCTATTCGAAGGTCACAACCCTCAACATCGCATCAACACGTCTAATAGGAGATAAGGACACTTTTTAGAAAATCCCAAGCCCAAAAAAGTACAGAAATGCCCCCAAATGACCCCAAACGATCCACCCGGTCTGGTTTAAACCGAAAATGAATATAAGTCGAAATAGGTATTGATTCGAAGGTCACGACCCTCAACATCGCATCCACACGTCTGAAAAGTGATAAGGACACTTTTTAGAAAATCTCAAGCCCAACAAAAGTATAGAACTGCCCCCAATTAACCCCAAACGACCCACCTGGGCTGATTTAAACTGAAAATTAACATATGCCGAAATAAGTACCGATTCAAAGGTCACGACTCTGAACATCGCATCCACACTTCTAATAAGAGATAAGGACACTTTTTAGAAAATACAAACCCCCAAAAAGTATAGAAATGCCCACAAATAACCCCAAACAACCAACCCAATCTGGTTTAAACCGAAAATGAACAAATGTCGAAATAGGTATTGATTCAAAGGTCACGACCCTCAACATCGAATCCACACGTCCAATAAGAGATAAGGACACTTTTAGACATTCCCAAAAATTAAAAAGTC